>NC_136641.1:4913959-5116459 GCF_949748355.1 Melanostigma gelatinosum | reverse complement strand
CATTCGCCGCAGCTCTCTCGCTTCACCACTCTTTCACGACACACACTGGCCTGGACAGTGGGACCACCGTAGTTCTCCTACACGCTTGGCAGACAGGATTCATTTTAACTGGTTTCAATCTGCAGCCTCAGCCAAATCCTACACACTGCATCTTTAAAGGCAAAGTTCCATGGCATCAAACAAACGGGCACAACCAAACACGCTGGCCCGACGAACTTATTGTTGCTTATTCTGTTAGCGCTAATCCAGGCAACAACTTGCTGGCCTGACAAGTGATGGTCGATGGTAAAGTTGTATTCTGTTACAGTTCGTGCTCAGATCTGAAAAGATATAAAGAAAAAAAAGAATCCACGGTACTTTTTTTATGAACGCCTTTTTTTTTTGATAGCTAATACTGCACATGACATAATCAATTCTAAAGGTATCATAGGAAAGACAAGCAGATGCCCTAACCTATTGGTATGGCTTTTATAGCTCTTCTGTGATTGAGTATGTTGGTTGAAAATGTAAGAAACAAACTATTGAAACCATTCAAAAAAATGTCACACACACTTGAAAAAGCTGAGTGATTGTCAATTTGTGTCCATGTTCATGTCTCCATGTTTGTGTTTATTAGTGACACTTACACACCCGGTATCAGTCAATCTCTGCTGCACTGCCCCGATGTCTGTGCACCCCCACGTGTCTGTTTAGCTCATGATGAGCGCCCGACAACTTGACATCCACATGTTAATTGCAATTAGATGCAACTCGTCAGAGAAGGAAGATTAGAGGCGCAATTATGTACTCAGCCATATCATTTCATCTTTGCCAGAAATGCGCGCACACACACACACACACACACACACACAAAGGCATTTGCGTACCAAACACAGCACACACACACACTTTATATTTGCTTCATCTGCACCTCTCAACCTTTTGAATGTGCATTACCATCATCATCGTTGACATCTCTTTAAGCCTATTGCATTGGATTATCTTGTTATAGCCGCCTAAACCGCAAGCCAGAAATAAGACAATGTCAGAGACGCATAATGATTCATAATGTGGCTTGAACTGAAAAATCTGAAGGTACATGTTGATAGGATCCGTGTCTGCGACTAACTTCTGTGTAATTCTGCTATTCTGTGTCAATGCAAAGTGCCACGGCGAATGTGACCACAAGGCCCGGGGTTTTCGTATTCACAGTGCACTGCACCTTTAATACCGGCTCAAACCACTCGAAAGCCTACAGATTATCTTTTTAGGGTATGTGGCAGTGAATGACTTACAGAGGCCAAGGATTACCCCAAGATTAAAACATTTAGTACGACAAACAATTTAATGTTAAGACAATAAAAATGTACAGATCTAATATACCTGACATTGGTTATAATAAAGGCAGAACCATGTAAAACAAAACCAAGCAAAGCCTAGCAAAACAAAACCATGAATACAACTAAATTGATCATTTAAACAAAACAGCAGTGGCAGTCAACGTCTCCTGCCTGCTCACTGCACAACACCCATCTGGAAAGCTTGACGAGGACGTGGGAGTGTCTTTAGAGCTGGACCTAGAGTAAAATAAGACAAGGGTGAAACCCACGGCAAGTATGTCTCACTTACACAGCTAACGTTCACACCTACCGAGAGCCTGGGGGTCAGAGAGAGGGAAAGACGCAGCTCATGGTATGGCTATTTATGGTGGAACAAACTAATTGGGAAGCAGGAAGTAGGAGGGGCTAAGGCCTACCCAGCTCTACAGTAGCCCAGGAGGGACATTTCATTGCCGGCTACACAACGTTAACACATAACATTATGAAACAATATTTGAATGTTAGTTTGGAATGAACTACATGGTGGTTGATTGAGCGAGGAAGCTCTTTTGAAGGCAAGGGGTGTGTCAGTCTTAACTTTAAGACTCTGGAGTAATTCTCAAAGCATTTCAGAACTGAAACGAGCTCCTTGGTCTGAGAGAGGTTAGCGGCAAATCAGAGGACTCCGAAGTCACCTCGACCTGCTCACAGTCAGTCAGCTGCTGCAGGTGATGCACCTTGTGTCAGCGATGTAGAAAAATGCAATGATACGGAACTTTTAAAAGCCTTTTTAATAATAATAATCATCGATAATATAGCCCCTTTAAAAACTGTTTACAAAGTCTTTCGACAAAGCAAGGTCATGTAACTACAGTGAAACCCAACAAAGGCAAGTCAAATTGAAACCCTGAATAAACAGTCAAATAGATGAAACAACAAAACCAGTTGATACAACAGACATGTTGATGGCCGGTAAGGTTATTTCGGGTCTAGCTCACCAACAGATCCAATAACAATGTAGATGATGGTTTGGACATCTCTGCGAGATCACTTTGTGAGTTAACTCGTGTGAACCTGGAGCCAAGAATTCAGGATGCATTTTGTGTCCAACAACAGCAATGGCGGGAATTTTGAGCCAGTCTTTTATATTTTTTGTTATTCCATGTTTCTGGAAATGACTCGCCGGTCGTTTTGGAATTGATCGCATTTTTACTCGTACCGGTCTGGTTTTGGTCTTGACAAGGTCTCAACTTGCCTTGGTCTTGGTCTTAAACTTGATTTGGTGTCGTTTTTCAAAGTCTTGGTCCTGTCTCGGTCTCGATACACTCTGATCTCGGTCATGACTTGGTCTTCGTTAAGGCGGTCCTGACTACAACACTTCTTTTTGTATCCTTATATGTCCAAGTATCACTACATTTGAATAAAGGTTAGTAACTATATATAAATAACAACAAACAGTGTGCTGTATGTTGTAAAATACATTAGAGTTTGTTGACATGAAGCTGAGTACTCCCGTCCTCTCGACTTTAGCTTGCCAAGTTCAAACTCCCAAGGAAACGAGTCCAAACTAGGTGGACCCCATATTGACAAATGCCTGTTGCTGCGCTGCAGAACATCTCAGCACTGACCGTGAACCGCAGTTCAATCCAATCACTGTAGACATAGTGAGAAAGTCAATTCATAAAACATGATGTCATCCATAACGACGTCAACCCCTCCCTTCCTATCAGTTCATCATCTCTCTCAGTTTCTCGGTAAAAACAACTGCTCTAAGCAGCTTTATGAAGGAGAAACATTTAGCGAGGAACATTTAGTGCCATTTAGGAGGTAGATATGGCGAAGATAAAATACCAATCCCGAGCTTGAGTGATTGTTATTATGAGTTTTTATGAGCAAATACATCACTGAGTATTCTCCCCCCGAGCTACAATTATAGACGGGGATTGAGAACAGGGCAACACGATCTCCACTCCTCTCCTGTGTAGAGGAACAGTCGGTCTGCTATTGAAACAAAATGGCCTTTTGAAAAACACACAAACTGGGAAACAAAACAAAGGACCCACTACCACCCACAGCCCAGGTATGATAGAAATGTCTCTCTCGCTCACGTTTGAAAAATATAATCCAATCAAGTAAGGTGTGTATGTATGTTAATAAAGTATTACAGCATCAGGTAGACACGGAGAGCAAAGGAGGACAACATTTACTTCACAACACTATTTACATCCATATAGCCATGTTACAAATACCATAAATTGACCAAAAACATTGAAATAGTAATAAAACACAATGAGTATTGATCAATATTCACATATCACCAACGAGCTCCTTGCCATAAGGCGAATAAATGGAGAATGCAAAGGCCCATGGTGCTGGAATAGATCTCATTGGAACCCTCTGGCTCAGGGGATTACAATGATGCTGTCTGTCGCCATCTGGGGTCTGAGTCTATATTCACTTGGAGCAGAATTGCAGTCAGAGTCCGTCGCTCCAAGACAATCTGTGACTCTCTGGATGTTTATCACTGCTGCAAACATTTAGGGAGCTAAATCTCCCGTTGTGTCAAAGACAACATCGCCCTCGGTTAAATACTTTGACAGGAACATAGACTCATGTCAGTGTGACGGTCAAATATGGAGTTTGACTGCTTTGTTTCCCCGTTGACAGGCTGCTGTGTGTTTCCATGTAAGGTTTGTTCAGATGCATTAGACAGCTCGGCATTTCTAGATTACAGCACTACCGAGCATGTTTCTGTAAACTGTCGAAATATATACACCGGATCTTTTGAACACAACCTACTCATATATTTGCAAAGGCTACATCTGTACAACTTTCTTATGAAAATTCTTGGGAATAGGACATAGGTTGGACAACACACAATTGGTTTACGGATTCTGAAAGCTGAAGACTCCATGTTATCAAATCGGTATACCATGCATATCTTCTATCCATTTTCGGCAACTTTTTTGCCTCACTGTGTCTCTTGCCAGGGTGTACAGCTCGCCCATGTGGTGATGAGTCATGGTGGCCATGTTGAGCTGCCATTTGTCTCCTGAAAACGTCTCTTGCTTCTGCTACACAAACATTAGTTACGGAGAACAGCAAGTCAGAAGATCACGGACGAGTGCTGAGAATGACCTGATAAAATATGATAAGTGCTGTAAATTATGCTGTTTGCAGTTCAAACATTACCACAAACTCCTCCGCAGGTTTGTTGTGCTGTGCTATTGTCTCGCTGTCTGAAAACAGACGCAACGGGAAGTCTCAGGGAGGCCAACAGAAGAGACAGAAACATAAACACCTGTGAGCTTCGGAAAGGGAAACACTGAAGAATAGAGACGAAAACAGGAGAGGATGCAACTGATATTGGAGCTGAAAATGCCAAAAGAAATACAGGATGCAACAGATGAATTGTTGTTTGGGACTTTTTGTATTTCTTATGCGATTCCTAACTTTGTGACCCTATAATCTAATAATATGTGTGAAAAACAGAATGGAAAATCTGTCTTTATCAGTGGAAACTGTTTTTGTGTGGGGTGTCTCGTACTCTATCTTTCAATTATCTTAGTTTGTTGCCAGCTTTACCGTTTCACTGATACGAGCAGGCCTCTAGATCAGTTTGGATGCCAGAAGAAAAAACGTGAGGCACATCGAAGGATCGTGTCTTTAATTTGAAAGTGAATTACAAACAAAACAAATGAATAAAAATCACTCCTTGAACGACTGGTGAAATCCAACAGTGTTAAAGCTAAACGTTAGCATGAAGCTCATGGAGATTTAGTAATGGTTCACATCGTGAAAGAGGAGTTGGGCTGAACAGAGCATGAGGAGGACGGATGAGTCGAGGGTCAAGACAAAGTAGAAGATGTTTCTGAGAAAGGACTTAAAGAGAAGAAGAGATAAATTAAGGAAGATGAGCAATTAAATAAAGAAAAAACAGGAAAGAGTGAGCTTTATCGGAGACAGGCAAGAAGTGCCAAAAGGGATTACAGCAAGAAGTAATGGAAGTAACGAGGACAGGAGGAGAGAGGGAGCAGAACAGAGGACAAGAGGACATGACATCTGTCGGCCGTGAATCAAAGCAATGACAGGAAGCCTTTGAGATCCAAGAGCAGCGTGGAGGATGTGTGTGTGTGTGTGTGTGTGTGTGTGTGTGTGTGTGTGTGTGTGTGTGTGTGTGTGTGTGTGTGTGGGCGTGTTAGCAGGCCCAGATTGCTTTGAAAAGGCCGACTCTGCGCCGCCCTCTGTTCTTCCAACAAAGCGATGATAATAGTCTTCCTCGGACACACACGCCAAACACCACACACTCACCAGCCCATGTCTCTCGGGGACTCGCTGTGATGTGGGTGTCCATGGTGACGGCAACAACTTAGTGCCAGCTGATGCATAATGACAGCGGTTGCACCTGAGGTGAGAGGGAGGGTGGGATAGAAAGAGAGGAGGCACAGCAGACCTCAGAGAGGAGAGAGACTGAACATGTCGTAGATGATATTACTGCTACACTCTTATATAAGCTTTCACAACTTTGCATTTCTAAACTATGTGAAAGAACAGTAGTTGAACCTGCAGCCACAGTACATTGGCAGCTTTTATTAAAGTAATCTCTAAATAACCAGGAGGTTTTTAGAAAAATACAGCTTTTTTTCTTTAACAGGCATTTTGGCTTTGGTAGACCTGTGAGTTAGCAGGTAGTTAAGTTCACAATAAGTCACAGGCGAGAATTCCAAATAAGGAAACTCAAAAGTCCTGACTGTGGAACATATAGAAGATAATAAGTGCTACAAAGGGATGTAAACTGCAACATGATGGGTTAGCGGAGGCGGTTGATATTTAAACCTGCAATATACCCTCGATATTTAATCGAGCACATTGTTATATTATCACCACAGTAAATGTTGTGGCGAACATCTTGGCATCTTATACATCCAGCAGACAACATTCCTCTCGAGTCCTGATTCTTTCCATTGAATGCCAGTCCAATATTCACACCCCCTTCTCTGAAGCTGCAGACAAAAGCTCTTTCAGGAAAAGGCAGATTTTATTACTCCGAGACTATTTTAGTGTGTTTACGACTCCGGGGGGTGATGGAGTCATGGGGATTCTCCCTCACATCGCTGTAGGTGGTGTTACCTTGGATTTAATGTCTTTACATTTGCGTGTGCACGTGTGTTCGTATGAGCTCTCAGTGCAGTCCAAGTGTGTGTCACACCTGGAGGTGAGCCGTGTTATGAATACGTGCCGTAAAGATTTGAATCTTCTGAGCAACTGGAACCAAATGAATATTGAATGTTTTAACACCATCAACATCATAGCTCTGACTTATTTAACCTCATTTATACGAATGTGTTCGGTGTTGTCTGACTTGCCCTGTTTTAGAATGGCAGTAATCAGTAATAATCAAAATCTATTCAAATTGAATAACTCACTTCAGATCTAAAATCAGTTTGCTTAAAATGCCTTTTGTCTCGTTCAGACAACCCGGCTGATGCTGCATGTGAAAGATAATTGCTTTCATCCTAACGTGTTCCTTTTTCACTTGGCAGGCAATGAACCGACGCCGTTGGGCACGGTGGAGAGCTACAACCCGGTGAAGCGGCGCTGGGAGTACGTGGCGCCCATGCCCACCGCTCGCTGCTCCTCTGCCCTCCTGCAGGCAGCCAACATGCTCTTTGTCATCGGCGGAGTGGCCCAGGGGCCCAGTAACGCTTTGGAAGCCCTCTGCTTACCGGAAACGGTGTGACACACACGTGGGAGCCCAAACCGGCATTGATGTTTTATCCATGTGCGTGCATTAAAACACAGATGAAATGGATCACGCGGATCGTGCTTCGATCTTTCCACTGTTATGTCCAACCGATGGATTCCTCGTGCACGCTGTGATTTAAGGAAACTTTTTGACGTTCAATAAGCATCTTCAAGTGCAGAGACAGTTTGTGACGGAGCTGGACGAACACAAGACAAAAGGACGTTCCAGCCGGCTGCTGTGACTGGCAAGGACAGAAAACGGACAGCTTCTCTACGCTGGGGAAATCAGAGCAAGAAGAACACGAGCAAAAAAAACAGACGCACACATGGTGTCTGGAGAAACAACACGCCTTTGACCTGTTGAGCTTTTTTCAGAATAAAAGCAGGGTACTTTTCTGGACATTAAAGGAAGATAGGGCCATATCTCCAACTCTTTTTTTTGCGGCAGCGTCGCTCTGCGAGTGAGCTCGGACACTTTTGTACGACCTTAGAAACAACAGCTGAGTTTTAGACAGTGATGTTCTAGCTTTGTGAATGTTTCGGTTCATCTTCTTCTATTTTTGTTGCATACGTGTGAAAGTTAGCACTGCTAGAAAGCGCTAGCGCAGTGTCGACAACGGTGTCCCTTAAACATGCGTTCACACCGCTTGCATCTCGCACATAACCCTTATGTTGACTTCTAGGTAGAACCCTCTGAAAGGATTCCAGCCGGAAACCTTTCAGAAAAGGTTCTACCAGGAACCAAAAAGGGTTCTCCGAGGGGCAAACCGAAGAACCCGTCATGGTTCTAGTTTATTTCCAAAAGTGTACAGTGGGTGAGCAACTGATACTCGAAAGACTTTTGGTGGAGATTTAGTTTGTTTTGGCTGAGGTCAGGCTTTGCGTACGAGAGTTGGGGATGAAAGATGACAGAATGTTTTGTGACAGATTCAGTGACTTATGGACAGCAGGCGAGGTTGGGCATAAAACAAAGGAATTACCCAGTGTATTGTGTTACCATGTGGCAAGCAGCCTCTGTCGGTAGCAGTTTTGCAATCAGCTTCTCCAATCTGAATATTAAGAATATACTGTAACTCGGGTGTCGGCTTGGTCCCAGATGGCGGTACAGCCGAAAAAATGATGGGTTCCTGCTTAATTTGAAAAGTTTTATTGACACACTACAGGATACAACTTCAAATTGAATCTATTTATCGTATGAAAGGCATTTTTTTGCAACTAAAGTAGGCAAAGCACTTAGGTGTGCTTTTACTAAAAGTTGCACAAGAAAGAGCAGAGATGCACGGGCATCGTTTAGAGACGACATTCATCCGCTACATTCAAACAGTTTTTAATAACTGAATAATTGTTGCAGTTGCATGACAAACTGAATTGACCAATTATGTCTCTTAATACAGGAAACTCGATTTCAAAAGAGTCATATGCACTCATGGATACAGAGAGGGGAGAGAGGAAAAGACTGCAGATAAGTCAGAGACATACAGGAAGAGGGAGCTGTCTCTGTCCCCCAGTAGAAGCCTTGTTTCTTACACACACACACACACACACACACACACACACACACACACACACACACACACACACACAGATAGATGCATCTTTTTACCTGTCATGCCCCGTTTCATACACGTGTCTGGTCTGCACCATCTGGTCAGACCTCGTTGACAGAGTCAGACTTCTGTTGCTGTGAGGGAGCACTGAAGCCGCTGGAGCTCAGATGAGGTGCCAGTTGAGGGATGGCTATTTCTGGTGCAGTGTTGTGTGCATCCGATGAGTGTGTCAGGTATAAGCCACTCACACATGTACGCGTGCACACACACACACACACACACACACAACACACCCTTTGTGTTGTTTGTACGCAGAGCCATGAGCAGACCTGGTGCAATAAATGCAGTCGATCACTCACCGCTCTATCTGGCAACATTAACAAAAGCTGGGAGAGAACACCGAGATCATTTTGTCTGTAAACAGCACTGCTGGTTTGGGACTGTTGCCCTCTCCATCCAACACTGATCAGCCTACTTGAACCACTGAGTGTGTGTGTGTGTGTGTGTGTGTGTACGGGGAGAGATGAAAATCATCTTTTATTTATATGTCATGGATATATTTTCAGTAGATAAGGTCTGGCAAAATGGCCAGTTTATTTGCCTGTAACTTGCTCCTGCAGCACATCCTTGTGGGAGGCTTGTGGTGGTTTAAAGATGCCTCTTTAATGGCGCCACAGGGAAGAATTGGCAACAAGGCTGACCTTGCTACACGAGATCTTAAAAGCTCCATTCGCTGATTTCTTGTTGGCCACTCAGGGGCAGCAGCTCAAGCTGTCGACTCAACATGAACCCATTGTCGCCTTAAGTTGATCAGACAAAGTTGTTAGCAAACAGTTGCTCAGCACATTCAGCAGACCGGGAGCCGTTTTCGTTTGGAGACGCACCGGGCTTTCAACCAACGTCATTGTAAACCCATCCGCGTCCTTTTTAGACGGTCCGAGGAACTGATGCAGTGCACAATAGTCTGTGCAGTGCAGGTGGGACGGGAGGTTGAACGGAACTTTCACCCAGGAGACTGCGGTTTGTGTCCCGTGTGAAACCAAGTCGACATTGACAAGCTACAAGTGTAGTTTCTTTCCTGTAACAAACATATACTTATTTTAAACCAAACCATGCTCTTTTCCTGAACCTACCCAAGTCCTCCTGTTGCTTTAGTATACTTAAAAACTAAGTAAACCTATGTTGGAAGTCTTTTTTGGAAAGACACACTATGCATGTAATGAGCGGAAAGTGAGGCGCCGTCCCTGACACGTCCAAAACTGACTTTAATTTGTAGAGCCTCCTAGTTTGAAACGCAGGGCCACTGACCAGGGGAGAACATGTTGAAACATCTGGCTCCACTGTGTTCACCAGCTAACTTTGCCCATCTGTGACTGGAAACAAGGTTGTTGATACCGGACCAAAATCAAAACAGCGGGCTGAGAGACACAAATGCTCTGTAGAGCTGAAGTGAACTCATATTTCACAAAGCAATTTCATAATTTAGCACCGCTCTAAAGCCGCACTAATGGCAAGTTTGCCACTTACTCTATGACAAGCTGAAATCTGACACGTCATGATATTAAATGTGCGGCTGCGCGTGTGTCTGCATCCACGGTTTTATGTGGGTTTGTGACTGCGTGTGGGCGCATGTGAGGTGGCTGTTATGTGTGAGCTTGTCCAAATACCTGACACCAGGCCATGCACACTCACCATCTATTATTGTGCGAGCTGTCTGGAGGATGCTCAACGTCTCCTCTGCAGTCTTTCTCTTCCTCCCGCTCTTCGTTTCAGTTTACATGCCACACTGCAGTCCCCAAGGAATTGTGGGACTTTGCCAGAGCCAGCTCTGTCTTTTGGTTGTCTGGTTTTGAATTTTGCTTTTCTCTTTCACTCCCTCTCTGACCCTGGATTGTTTTTTTTGGTTATTTTTAGAGAAGAAAACGTATCTTTCAATGGAAAAGATGCCTCATAAATCTTGCCTCATAAAAGAGCTGGATGCTTCGGTACGGTCGCAGCAAATTTACGCGTTGTCCTTTTTTTTTCTTTTTTTTTTCTAACAGGCCATGAGCGAATGATGCACAAGCGTATGTAAATGTGTATGTAAATGTCTTCTTACAAGTGGAAGTCAAAATGCATTGTGGAGCTGCTTTCTACGACAAGAGCATGAATATGGTTTTAATTCGTTTCTTGGTGACATTTGTTTTCAAACTGGAGTCTGAAGAACCTGAGGCACGGGGCAATTTTTTACAAGCAATAAAGCGCCCAAAAATTGTCACACAGGTCTTTAACACCACACAGTGTAGAGCAAATGCCAACTGGCAACAAGTACAACACTCCCTTTCAGGCACGTGTTTATTATCAGGAGCACATGGGCGTAACTTGCGTTGCCTCAAAAAAGTTGCCTTGAGCATCATTACCTCTCAAACATTTGTAGATGCGCTATGTCCAAGATACATTCAGGGCCCTGTTTTAGTGTAGGCACGCTGTGCGCGGCACGCTTTGTGCCTTAATTCACAAAAACAAAAAGCCCCACAGGCTCAGGTTCTGACTGAACAACGGGGGTGCATACAGCACAGTGCAGAGCCGGGGCTGGAGGATGCTGAATTTACACTGTTTTCAGTTTTATGAATTCAATGCAGAGCTGTGACTTATATTTGACAATTGAAAGCCTCTCCAGTTTTTTTATTTGTTGTCTGTGCAGGCAAAATTAACACAGTTTCCTGGGCAACAGGGAACAGTGTCAACCCCTGCAGGTAGCATACACGTGTTCCCCTCACATTAGCATACCCATGTGTTCTGTTTCCTATTCGCGCCTGTAGCTGAAGAATATATCAAACCTCCCCTTGATTATTATTGATTGGGTTACCAGGATTAGGTGTAATTGTATCTTTTTGTGTGTGTTAATTGTTCACGTTTGTTCATTATTTTTGCCGTCCAGTTGTTGGTGTCGTGGATTGAGGTTGTGAGGTGACAGATGTGTCGTGGCGTCGTCCACATCGGAGCTGGGTTCCCCAAAGTGTTTGTCACTAGTCGGGCCTTCTTGCAAAGCTTCGCTTGGGTGGATGTTGCTGCAAATATATTTTTTAATAGAATTATATAGAGACATCTGTTTATTTTCACCATGTTGCTGAGATAAGACGCGTCGGAGCACAGTGTGTATAATACTTGGGGTGAGAATGATCTAATGTATGGTTATTGAGTAGGAATGCATACATGAGGTTATATTTGGAGTGACAACAAAGACAACAGAGATTTATTTGGATGTTTTTTTGTATTTTTATCTGTTGTGTGATTTATCGTCGTACAACTGACATTTTGGGAAACACAAACCCAGAATCCCTCTCCTGTTCTAATCCCTCTCGCTGTGCTGTTTCCCGAACAGGGATTGACATGGTAGAACAGCTGGTAAACTGCTTTGTGGTCTCAGTGGATCAGTATTGCCATGTGATCTGTACTGTATGTGCAAAATGTGATTTGGGAGGTTTTACTGAACTTGATGAAATGTACTAAAATGTCACTCAAGGTGATGAGAAAGACAGAAAACTGAGCGTAAGGAAGGCTCGACTGGATTCACTCAGCCAGCGTGTGATGCTGTGTGTGTGTGTGTGTGTGTGTGTGTGTGTGTGTGTGTGTGTGTGTGTGTGTGTGTGTGTGTGTGTGAAATACTAAAAAGTTAAATATATCCTATATATATAAATATACAAATATAAATATTTGGTTGTAGAAACACTTGCAGTCAAATAGACCCACACATAGTAACTTCAAACTATGCACTTACAGTAAATCAAGCCCGTACTCATGTGACACGAACAATGACGAGCCAGTTATGACCCCAGTTTACTGAGAACATTTCTTTTTTTTTCAGGGTTTTTTTCAAACATTGTAGCATAAGTATACAACATAAACATACATACAGTTTTACACAATTGTTTATCGCACTGAGATCATGTCCAACGAGACAAATATAATTCTGCTTCAGTTGTTTCACAGCAATATGACTAGGAGATTCATCTTTAAACATTTATTAAAGGGACACTCCACCAACTTCACACATGAAGACCAGTTAACTTCTCATGCTGAGTACTACTTAGCTGGTGAGAGCAGTTGTGTAACGTCCTCCGTGGCTGAGGATCTGAGGAGCCTGAGCAAACGTTTTGGCTCGGGGTCGAGATATAACAAGCGGCTGTAACAAACTGGGCCATTAGTATGGAGCTAGCTTAGCTTAGCATAACGCCTGGAAGCAGGGACAACTTTGTACACAAACAGAAGTGTAATAAGCACAATTTGTGGTTTTAGAGGGCGTTACCTGCTGTAACTATTCTTTTAACACTTTATCCGTCCGCCTGGCTGTCATTTGCTAAGTAATTGTTGACGCCCCCTTAAACCACAAACTCTTGTTTGTGCATGTCTGGTCCTGTGTGGATTAAAGAGTTCCAATAGATTCATTTGGAGGACCTGGTCGGCAGATCTTCGAAGAGACTTTTGAGAGAGCCGCGCTAGCAGTTTCCTCCCCCGCTTCCAGTCTTTATGCTAAGCTAACTGTCTCCCGACTCTAGCTTCATACACACAGACACGAGGGTGGTATTCTTCTTATCTTTTTCTCATCAACACACATTTTGTGAATTTGCTGACTTTGACGGGGGTCATACATATACTGTAGGTGGTGAATGAGAAACCAAGGCGAACTAGAAACAATGGTACAAGTTTCAAATACAGTGTCATACTAGCTTTAGTAGGGAAGTAGCAAAATAGTATTTCTTTACTTGTGTGGACAGATCTGACCCCAGCTGATCATTTAATGGTTAGGCATCGCTAATTAAACAGAAGCAGCAACTCTCTGGGTTGCTGATTGTGTCAATGTGAGGTACTTATTCTGCTCCACAGATGTACACAGTTATTATCACATGATTTGTGCTGCTCCATAAGTCTGCGGCCCGTCTCCTTGTCAACACCCGCTCACACAGACAAAGAGAGCGAACCAGGACGGGAGACGCCGAACAATGGCGTTACTTTTGTTATTATGACTTTTATTATGATAACAATAGAAATCACAATACTATTATGTTGTGGTTGTTGTTGTAATTGATCAATGTGACACTGCAGTGTGTTCTTAAACTGTTGGTTGAGATGACATACGCAGAAGAGAACAAGCAATGTATCATGATGTATTACAAAAGTCCAGGAAAAGGCGAGACTGCATTAGTTTCAGGATGTGTTTGGGAGATGTAATGTACACATTGAAAGGCCGCCTCCCCCTCACCGAAGCCTGCCAGCCACATTGTTACGCCAATGATACCAATCATTGGGTTTTCAAAAATGATAACAAGGGTTCATCTTTGGTTGAAGTTTCATCATGGGCAGGTGTATGACGATGATAATGTTGTATGATAGAACTAGTAACAGAACCATCCTCCCTCCTCTGTAGCACTTTACTAGAATTAACCCGAAAATAGGACAAAAATCAGACAATTACAGACCTTCCCCTCTGGAGAGTGGGTTGCGTCCATCGGTGAGTTTATTGTTTTACTCGCCTGTCTGCCATATAGGTTCAACTAGCTCATTCTCTGCTCGGCCATTCTCAATGCATAACATAGTCCACTGAAGCGTGTTGTCAGACATCTTAAGCTGAATTAGGCTCAGCAGTTACAGCTGTGAACATTAAAAAGCTTGTGCTTTCGTCACTGAAGGTAGACGTTTCAAAGTGAACGTAGAATTATCTGTTGGAAGATCCAGCGTGTGGGTGTGTTTGATTTCGGTCACAGTGCCTGCTAGGTGGTGTAGTAAATCAGAGTAATTAAGGTAGGCTAGCTGCAGTAAATGTCCTACCTGTAGAGAGGCGAAGTAACGCCCCTTCCAGTTGACCTTATTTTTGAAAACATATGTATGGTTGTCAATAACAAGAGACAAATGATTATTAGATCCCGTTTGAATTGTTCCATGAATCACACAAAGGATGTTTGTCAATTTAAAAGATAATTTTGCACGTCACGAAAGATGCATTTCGTCGATAAACTGTCAAAGTACTACCAGACTGTGAAAATATGTAATTAGAAGACTGCACACCCAAACGTTGCGTTAGCGTCATGTCTCGATGAAGCTACCGTGCCCGTGTGCTTCGTACCAGGATGCATTCAACACATGAACAACTGGTCTCACTCGTTCCCTCGCTTCCCGGATAAAAAGAGTCGCTGGATAGAAACACATCAGTCAAGACAACGTTACATTTGTGCATGGAACACCGCTACGCTACCTAGCTACCTAGCTAGCAAGGAAGGTAACAGCCATGTCGGTGACGTACATTGTGCGAGACAGGTAGTTCGGTTTCCCACACAACTAAATGATCCTACGTCAAATCTATGTCAACTTGAGACTTTGTTGACTTGCAAAATGATCTCTTTAATTGACAAACGTGCAATTCATGGCACAATTCAAACAAGATCAAAAAGTAATTTGTCTTTCCCCGTTCATTACTGTACATTTCTTTTTCAAAAATAAGGTCACAAAGTGGACACAGAAAGGAGCTGGGCTTCGCTTCTCAAAGTCGAGTCACAATAACGCAAACATTAACATTAACTATAACTATATAACTATAACTATATAACTATAACAACGTTTACATGCTAGTGTCACCTCTCTGCTGGTGGAGCCCTCCTGAGGCTGCAGACACCAGCAGCTTCTTCACTGCTCATTTGCATTTTCGTGTTACTTTTGTCCGTGCTCTGTAGCGGATGCGACTTGAAATGTAGCGAAGTACAATACTTGAGATGGAAAATTCTAGAGTTAAACAAAATTCTTAAACACTAGAAGTTACAAAAGGTTTTTAAAGTACTCCAAAAAAAGTACAAATAAATGAACCTGTTACTTCCACCTCTGCTTCATAAGATAATAACAATGATAATAATGCCCTGTTTACAACCTTGAAGCAAATCGAAAAAAGAAAGCCTCACATCTCCTTAGCAGCATTTAGTACGGTTACATGCTTTGGTGCGTACAGCTCCATGTCAGATCACTTCATTTAGCATTTATGTAATATTTCAGAGTCTCGATTGGCCGTGGGGTCAGTCAGGGTGATGACAAACTGTAGCCGGCGTCAACGTGGCGGGCAGGCTTCGGTCTTCAGACCGAGTCGTGGCTGTGACTCGAGTGCAGTAGTTCAGTGCCTATACTAAATGTGAGGTAGTGCCTCGACTATGAATCCTGTTCTACAATAAACTATTTTGACTTGCTGTCTGATTCCATATGTCCTGTGCACTCTTTTTTTTCTTCTTTCCTCCTGTCTGACTACAGCACCTTCTTGTGAGGGAAAAAGTGGAGAAGAAAAAACAGCAGCGATAATAACAGAGGAGCATACAGGCGTCTATTTACATGTGCCTATCTTGTTGTGATGAGTGTGTGATGAGTGTGGTGATGCTTTCAGTGTTTCACACATCTTTAGACGATCACAAAGCATTTCAGCACGTTTTGCAGCGAGGGATTGGTTGCAAAGTGACGCTCGGGCTGCAGACCTTCATCAGATGAAGGCTTCTTGAAGTGAAAACCATGGTTTGGAGTAGGATTGAAAGAGCAGGAGGATGCAAAGACCGTTCACTGAGCCCCGTCACCGTTAGTTGTGCTACGCCTGTCGAGCTTTCCGTTCTCCCTCGGCCTATAATGCGGTTTACAAGATTTAACAAAAGCAGGATTCCCATAACGCTAGCTCCATGAGTTGGTTGGAACCCTGTCCCCAGCTGACTTTACAGCTACCTCATTTTCAAAATGAGAATCTTGTAAATGAGGTGTTAGATGGGCTTTAACACTGATGTTAAAAGCTGCCATGTCCTTGGCAAAAAAAAACAGCATCCCCTCCAGTTGCTGATCTATGTAGACATGGAAATAATTGAGCAGCATTGTTCTTGTAGCAGAACAATACAAGCCAGATACTGAGCTATGCAATGCAATAGTAGTAGTTCTTAGTTGATCAAACCAGCTTGACTTGATGTGCACTCAGATTTAAGGATGTTGGGATGTTTGCACCACTAGGTGGCAGAAACAGACAACTGCTTGGAATTGTATCACCTGACAGTAACAGAGGAAGCCTCCTGCCACAAACTGCTTTTCTAAATGTCATCTCCCTAGCTTTCTATTTGGTCCGAGCTTAATATCAACCTCGTTAGAAGAGCAGGAGGCCAAGGTAAGCTGCTGGAGGATCCTTGTGTGTCTTTGACTTTTCACTGGAACTTGGAGACCACCTAAAGGATTTCATTTGCAATTTAAGGTTGATTTTCCTAGTTTTTAGGTCATTGTTTGTTGATCATGGTAACATTGTATTCACCAAAGTAATTGTTCTGATGGATCAAGAAACAGTAGTGGAGGCAGTCAAACAGTTGGTAGACAAAGCTCCAGGTCAACTAAACTTATTTGGAGGAGAAAAAACCACATCTTTATAATAGATGTGGTTTTTACCCAATCTACTGAAAATCTCTTGTGCATTTCAGTTTCTATGGCTTAAAGATGGTTTTAGAAACGTTGTGTTCTGTAGTTGTGGTCAGCTCAGAGTCACAGCCATGAAAACATGCCAAACATCCTCCTCTGTGATCCCTCATCTCTCTCTCTTTGTCTGTCAGATCATACTGAAACAGCTGGTAGATGCAGCAATTGACCTTGAGGAGAAATACATCTTCCACCAGGACATTAAGGCTGAAAACATCTTGATTGAGACCAGCTCGGACGTCCTGCGAGTTCGCCTCATTGACTTTGGTCGGGGCTGCTTCATCAAGAGAAGAGCCTGTTATCGCAAATTATACGGTAAGATGTCTGGCTTTAGTCCTGCTCTTCACTAACTTACCCATCTGTGATTTTTACATTTAGACACAGCTCCTCATCCTCACCATCTTATTATGTCTGTATATTCTAGGTACCCCTGATTTCATCCCCCCAGAGTGGTTTTCTCTTGGTAGGTACAGAGCCGGACCCACCACAGTGTGGCAGATGGGAGTGGTCCTCTTTAAAACACTCCACAGTGATGCAGTTTTTGAGACCACGGAGTTCTTGGAAAACCGTGTGAGAATCAGCGAGACGCTGTCCGAAAGTAAGAAAAACATACTCGCGAACATGTCGGCAGAAACATATCTGTTGATTTCAGTTGGCATTCTGATGGATCACTGTAGCGTCACCCTCACCTTTCTTCTTCTTCTTTCTCTCCAGATTGCCGGGATTTTTTGCGAAGATGTTTTATCACAGACCCCAAACAGCGTCCTACCCTGGAGCAGCTCAGAACTCACCCATGGCTCAATAATACTAACACTACACACACACACACACAGTCAGTAAGTCAGACAGACAGACAATTTTATGTACTGAGTGAGACAGACAGGAAAGAGAACGTGAGGAACTCCATCGTCATTCTGCAGGACAAGGTTATGTTACAAAAGAACATCCTGTTAGTAATTGGAATTATTATATTCATATTATCTAATGTCAGGCATAAGTGTCATTCAAATACTAATGCTGCTCAATCTTTGACAGGAAGAAGAAGTTGAGGAACTCCTGCTTTTGCAGATGTTGTAGCACACCCATCCATCCGAGGAGAGGGGATCTCTCTCTGAATTGCCTTTCCTGAGGTTTCTTCTTAGTTTCCTGCATCAGGATTTTGGGGAGTTTTTCCTCGTTTTCTTAGAGCGCTTGGGCTGGGTCAAATTATTCAGGATATAATGTGATATTTAACACTGAACAATGAAAATAAACTTGAGTTTTAAATTAACTTTCAAGCTCTTTCCTCCATTATAGTCAACGACACATGGTATACGAATAAGTAATATTGACAGCAATGATCTTGAAAATACTAATTATAAGTGAATCAGGATTTGTAGATGAAGGACACAGTGTTGTTTACTTTTCATCCAACATTTTAGGCCTGATTACCGGTAAGTGTTTCAGCTGTACGGTCAAATAAAGGCAAAAAAAGCCCCAAAACAAATCTTTGAAGAAAAAAAGAATCATTCAAAGCAAAGGTATAAGGAGCTTTACATAATAATCATGATTAAAACATAATCATATATTTAAAAAAGTTCAGGAAATTAAAAGTACTACAAAAAACGACTCAAAAATAGAGTGAAATCAACAAACAAAATGGATAAGACACTATAGAGCAGGAAACCAATAAAATGCAGTTAATGTAAATAAGAGGTTTTGAGGAATGATTTAAAATCTCAGATCTCCAAGCAGGGAGCTCCAGAGCTGAGAGGCCCTGACAGCTGAGACCCTGGCCGACTGTGGTCTCGGTCCAGGATTCAGGATCAGCCAGAGAGTCCTGCCTCTGAGGCAACAGTGTGTTAGTATGTGGAGGAGCAGCAATTCTCATTCGATGTTCAGAAAAATATAAAAATCAATCAACCCTAAAACTGACAATCAAAAACGGCAAGATATGAGCAATGTGATCTTGTCTCTTTGAATTAGTAAAAAAAAGGAGTTCTCTATTCATTCATGTTGTCAGTTAGAAACTTAATTTAAACCTTACAATGCCTCCACATCTTTCCTGATTTATTGGTATTTTTTAACGTTTAAAGCCAGCAGAGGACTGTAGGTTGTTAATAGCAGTTGTGCTTCGTTTGCTGGCTCAACTCAGTCTTTGCAGCTGTACTTTTAATTGGTGCTTAATGTGTTTCAACTCTGAAAGATGTGAAGAGACTCATTTTCAAAGCCATGGGTTTCATTGTTTGATGACGTCGGACAAAAAGAAGGCGTGTCCACATTCAGTTGTACATTAAGTTGCTGGAGCACAACCATTGAGAGCTGTCAAATGCTTGTGCCACAAACACCGAACACCTCCGTTCTTATTATGGAAAGCTGAGTAATTTTTTCTGAGTCAGCACTTTTTTTATTGCTTCTATATACTTTTGGAGATGTATCAAAAATACAATTTTAACTCTGGAACTCAAAATTTCAAAATGTATCTGCTCTTCTGTTCAAACTAGACGCCCCATGCTCCACTATAATAGATAATACAGATTTTACACATCCTTTTGAGTTTTTAAGTTCTTCTCTTTTCGATACCCTCCATTCATCATGTTCACCCTAATGACACAAGACGAAAACCAAAGATTATTGTGAGAAGGAACATGGCGTTTTATATTGATTTTGTAATTTTTGTAATTTTTGAATTGTCATACGTTTCGTCCTGTTATAGTCAGAGGAAATCAACGGCACCTGTGGATGAGCACTCAGCGAAATTGATGAGTCTACAGGCTCATCAACAACACGGATGGGCAGGAGGGGAACAGCTGAAAATGATCACGAAACCCACCTTAAGCATAAGATTGCAGAGATTTAAGAAACACATTTATTTAATAACGAAGCGAATGTTGAATGAAATGGCTGATTTTGTTTCTTTTTCCCTGTGTGTGAGGTCGACTGAAATTCGGATTTCAAAATGCCAAAACAATAATGATAATCAGCCAATAATAATATGACAAAATATTTATAAACCCACACACAGTGTTCAAATTAGCTAAAAATGCAAATGGTTATAATGAAGAAAGGTTGCATACCAGGATAAATATTAAAGCTCTAGAAACTGTTTTCCTAGAGCCTGTCCCTATGAAAAGAGAAGAGATGGGATTCAAGAGAAAGAAAAAATTTGTACATATACATTTACATGTTCATTCTTCTCTGATTTGTATGCTATATTTTGTCGCCTGAGCTTCTGTATTGCACAGCATAATAAGATCATACAATACTTTAAATGAATGAGTACAAACTAAACGGTATATTTGAAAAATCACAGAGAACATCTCATATAACGTCACATTAAGAAGTAGCTCATCATTCAAACATTTAGGAGACGAGGTCTGTGGAGTGAGGATCCAAAAGGCTTCACGTTTCTTTGACAGCAAGTCAAGATCGCCACCTCTAGGTGGTAGACTTGACTTTTTCAATGTCACAAAGCCTAAAGTGTAAATGACATGTTTTTCATCATACAGCTACAGGTAAGTCTCGGCCATTACTCCTTAAAGAGCTTTTGTGGTCACTTATAGATCACGGTCTGATTTACAAACATGCTAATGATTTCTAAAAAACTGATTTTGTGACATGTTAGTGAGGAAAATAAGAGGCGATGCAAGTCACAGCAAATCTCTCCTCCCTTTTCTTGCTTTCATCAATAATTCCGAGCGGTGTTTCGGTGTGGTCTGATAATACTACGAATCCTTGGGGCTTAATCAGATTGCACCTACTGTTCCATGCTGGTTTTTGCACATCAAAAGCCCACACAACCAACAGAGGCTGCTAAACCCCCGACCCAATGGGAAGCTATCGCTGTGGTGACCCACAGTGCAACGACGCTTACAAAACCAGCACTTTTTGTCGTCCATACACTAACGAAGTACTTCCCACACACATGCTGTGTACATGCTACGTTGTCCATGTGGGCTCATGTATGTAGGTAAAACTACTAGAAAGCTGAAGCAACGTGTAAGTGACCACAAAAGCTCATGAGATGTTCTCTGTGATTTTTAAAATACACCGTCTATTTTGAACTCATCAGAAATGATGTTATAAAGTAAGGCAAGGCAAGGCAAGTTTATTTGTATAGCACATTTCAACAACAAGGTAATTCAAAGTGCTTCACATAAAACCATTAAAAGCATCAAAACACAAGGCAAAAGAAAAGGAGATTTCAAAAACAATTAAAAAACAGTGTAAGAAATAAAATGCAGTAGTAAAATGCAGAAATGCAGGAAATTGATTAATATATGAATTGAATGTGGTTCAATTAAAGGCAGCAGCAAACAGAAAAGTCTTCAATCTTGATTTAAATGAGCTGAGGGTCTCAGCAGACCTGCAGCTTTCTGGGACTTTGTTCCAGATATGTGGAGCAGAAAAATTGAACGCTGCTTCTCCATGTTTAGTTCTGACTCTGGGAACAGAAAGTAGACCGGTCCCAGACGACCTGAGGGGTCGGGATGGTTCATAAGGTAGCAGCAGATCGGAGATGTATTTTGGTCCCAAACCATTCAGTGCTTTGTAAACCAACAGCAGGATTTTAAAGTCAATTCTTTGTTGGACAGGAAGCCAGTGCAAAGACCTCAGAACTGGAGTGATATGATCCACCCTCCTGGTCTTCGTGAGGACTCGAGCTGCAGCGTTCTGAATCAGCTGCCGCTTTCTGACGGACTTTTTACAGAGACCTGTAAACACACCGTTACAGTAGTCCAGTCTGCTGAAGATAAATGCGTGGACAAGTTTTTCCAAATCCTGTTGAGACATAAGTCCTCTAATCCTTGATATATTCTTCAGGTGATAATAGGCTGATTTTGTAATTGTCTTGATATGGCTGTTCAGGTTGAGGTCTGAATCCATAACTACACCTAGATTTCTGGCTTGGTTTGTGGGTTTTAACATCAGTGACTGAAGCTGAGCGGTGATTTTCAATTGTTCGTCCTTGGTACCGAAAACAATTACTTCTGTTTTATCTTTGTTTGATTGAAGAAAATTCTGGCACATCCAGTTGTTGATTTGTTCAATGCAGTTACCCAGCCCTTGTATGGGATTATAGTCCCCTGGTGACATAGTTATGTAGATTTGTGTGTCGTCTGCATAATTATGATAACACACTTTGTTGTTTTCCATAATCTGAGCTAGTGGAAGCATGTAGATGTTGAACAGAGGGGGCCCCAGTATTGAACCTTGGGGAACACCACATGTCATTTTAGTCAGCTCTGATGTGTAATCAGCTACAGACACAAAGTATTCTCGGCCCTTCAATTAGGATTCAAACCAGTTAAGTGCTGTGCCAGAGAGTCCCACCCAGATTTTTAGTCTTTCTAGGAGTATGGCATGGTCGACCGTGTCGAATGCAGCACTGAGATCTAGTAACACTAAGACTGAACTTCTGCCATTGTCTATGTTTAAGTGGATGTCGTTGAAAACCTTAACAAGAGCAGTTTCAGTGCTGTGGTGCTGTCAAAAGCCTGACTGGAAAACATCAAAGCAGTTATTTACGGCCAAGAGGTCGGTCAGCTGTTGGAAAACCGCTTTTTCAATTATTTTACTTAAAAATGGGAGGTTTGATATTGGCCTATAATTTTTCATCGTTGCGGAGTTTAAACTAACCTTCTTTAGGAGTGGTTTAATAACTGCAGTTTTTAGGGCTTGTGGGAAGACACCTGAGAGAAGGGATGTGTTTATAATTTGTAAAAGATCAGTGGTCATGCAGTTTGAAATATTTTTGAAAAAGTGTGTTGGTAGAATATCCAAGCAGCAGGAGGATGACTTCAGATGTTGTATGATGTCTTCTAGGCTTCTAAGGTCGATTGAATGAAATTGTGTCATGATATTTGAATGGATGTTATTCAGAGAAGGGGACAACACATATCCTGTGGTTGATGTGGAGGCACTGACTGCTTGTCTAATTTTCTGAATTTTGTCAGTAAAAAAGGAGGCAAATTGATTGCATGCCCAGGTGGATTGGAGTTCAGCAGCTACCGACACTGGAGGGTTTGTTAGCCTGTCGACGGTAGCAAATAATATTGTTCCTGTTTTTGGTTATGATGTCAGAGAAGAATGACTGCCTTGCATTTCTAAGTTCCAAATTATAATTGCGAAGTCTCTCTTTATAGATGTCACAGTGAACCTGGAGATTAGTTTTTCGCCACCTGCGCTCAGCTTTCCGACACTCTCGTTTCTCTATTTTGACCAGCGTAGCATTTCTCCAAGGAGATCTTTGCTTACCCGAGATAACCTTCACTTTAGTGGGTGCAATGGCATCAAAAATATTTTTTACTTTAAAATTGAAGCCCTCTACAAGCTCATTGACTGAGCGACAAGAGAGGGCTGGTGTGGAGGAGAACTTCTGAATAAATAGTTCACTGGTGTTTTCAGAGATGTAACGCTTTGTCACAACCTTGGTTTGGACATTTGTGTGCAAGGAGATTGCACTCTCAAAGAAAACACAGAAATGATCAGAGTGCAACATCAGTCACAGCAACCTTGGAAATGTTTACACCTTTGGTGATGATTAGGTCCAGAGTGTACCCACTGTTGTGGGTGGGTCCTGTCACATGCTGAGTCAGATCATAGTTATCAAGGACACCACATAGTTCTATAGACTCTCTGTCCTGGGGATTATCAACATGGATATTAAAATCACCAACAATAACAACACAGTCAAAATCAATACAGATTACAGACAGCAGTTCAGTAAACTCATCAAAGAAGGTTGCACAGTATTTAGGCGGTCTGTAAATGTTTAGGAATAAAGCTTGAGTGGAATTCAGAGCCACATATTCAAAATAACTAAAATGACCAAAGGGCATCTGCTTGCATTGAAGAGAATCATTAAATAAAACAGCAACTCCACCTCCTTTCTTATGAGCTCTTGTTTCGCTCATGAAACTGAAGTTGTGAGGTGTTGATTCAATAAGAACAGCTGCACTGTTATCTTGATTTAACCAAGTTTCAGTTAAAAACAAAATGTCCAGTTTGTGCCTATAAAATCATTGATTAAAAATGTTTTTCCTGACAGAGACCTGACATTTAATAAAGCTAAGTTTAATGTGGTTAAAGCTTTCTTTGCCCAATTTATTTGGACAGGCTGACGAGGAATGTATGCTAAGTTTGATAAGTTTGCATGTTTACTGTTGTTTCTTCGCAGCCTCACCTTTCTTTTTCTATAAACTTGCAAGACAGGAATTGAAACGGCTAGCTGCATACAGGGCCCCGACTTTTCCTGGAGAGAGTCATTGGTATCATTAGCCTTGTAGCCTGGACCCAGAAGATATAAATTATTTCCTCCATCAGGTAGGGGAGACAGAGGACGGTTGTAGAGCCGTCGGGGAGTGTGAAGAGGTGTGTGTTTGGTTCCAGCAATGACCAGCTTTTTCATGTTGTCAGTGAACTCCAGGTGGGGGGAGGATGGGGAGAGTGTGAAAAAGTGCACGCCAGCACTCTGTTTCTGTCGGTGGGTGTAGCAATCATCAGCTCCACCATTGGTGTAACGCTTGTAGCCAGGTCGGCTTCAACAGAGAAGGAGTCGGCCAAAAAGGCTCTTCACACGCTTCTGCTTCACCTGCTTCATCTAAGCCTGAATCTCACCGCCTCCTTGTACTCCACCATCATTTTAGCCATAGCCAGAACTGTGGGGAGATTAAACCTTTTACGGATTTACAATATATTTTTTGTGTTCTTGTTTATCCTTCCAAGGTGTCTGAGTACTCTGATCTATGGACTCAGGGATCAAATAATCAGACCCGTCCTGTTGCAAAATCTGAGCTGTCGGTGGAGAAGCTCAGTTTTCCTCAAAAAGTGACAATTTAAAGTGAATGCTTCTTCAATACCAACTGCCAGACTGGCAGAAATTTACAAGATGGTTGTTTTCTGATCATTGTACACCTTTCTCAAAGATGCTGCTACATATTCCAAATGACAAGTACAATAATAAAAGTCTGTGTTTGTACCATTTAAAGAAGTGATTATTGGATATGCATTTATTACTTAACTATTCACATACTAAATTAGTTAGTTGTTATATAAACTGTCCTACAAACAAGGCTTTCTATAAAAAAATTATATTCAAGAGCAGTATGTACCACAGTCAGCGTCGGAAATACACGAGGGCAAAGGGCCTTTTTCATGACATTAAAATTGATTTACTTTTGCCCTCACCGACTACAACTAGTAACCCTAATAATTAGGCTACCATAGAATAGAGAAAAATAGAAGTGGGGACACATTATATATGTATATATACATATTATGTATATAAATTGTTAAATGCTCTCAACAGCCATACAAAATCTCTTTCGCCATGTTTTTATGAATAAAATATAAAGGATATATAAACAAACCGCTCTGTAAAAGCCTTCAGAATACAGAGAGGAATGAAAGTGGAACGTCTGGTGTATGTAAGTGCTGCTGAAGTGGAGATTAATGGCTCAGAGTCTGAGAAAGAACTTGGCATTCAAAGATATTTGTTGTTAAATTCCATACATTTTCACACGACAGGTGAATACTGTAAAACGATTGGATATCACCATAAAAACTTCCTCAATTGATTACTCACATTCAGACAATTCTTTATTGTATTACAAGTTTTCTGAAATGTTATGATAAAATTCAAATGAGGCATTGTCTAATGGTAGCTTTTGGTGAATTTAGTAGAAATCTACAGACGCAAATAGACAAAGCAGTAAAATAAACACCTTAATGTGTATTTTGGATGTTTTCTTTCACTTGTCTGAAACAAGATGCGTTATAAGAGCAAAATAGCCCAAAATCTTAAACTGCTTTTGCCTGTCGTGTCTCATCTTGCACCCCTTTGCAGTAACCCATGAAGCCTCCCCTCGTCTCTTTCACCACACACGCACCCTTGTGTGATAAGGCATTTCCTTTAGATGCTTCATAGATAATACAAAGTGGTTCTCATTCTCTTTCAGAATTGGGCACCTGAAATATGGAATGTAGTTTGAAGTCCCTGAGATATAAAATATAGACTTCAATTACTTTCATTTCAGATATTTATAAATTATATAAACACAAAAATGTAATTTAATGAAGAGAGGAACTGTTGCACTTTTTAGTAACAATAATACTCGGGTTAAAGGATTTGTCATTTTCCTTCAGATTACAGGCCTGACAAATGATTTGAGTTTTGTGTCAGAGAGTTTCACTAAACAGCGACTTCATCGCACACTTACATGATATCCATCAGTGTTGGTTCAGGGGAGAATTTTATTTTCCATTATTCAACCGAATACAATTATTGATTCTCTTTTTGGACAATTTTCAAAATAAAAAAAAACAAAAAAGCAATGTGTTGATCAGTGTCTACATAATGAAAGACTTCCCCACTCTCTGGCTCTCAGCTCTATGCGCACTAGTTCTAACCAAAGGCGTCAATCTTCAAAAACGGGTCAAAAATGTACACCTTTCATTGAATGCATCTTTTTTGTTAAGAATAAGAATAGGGAGTATTTTTAGGACAGTTATTGTGGTTGAATTAAGATTTCCATTAGTGACAAAACATATGTATGTTTTTAAATCATGCTAAAGCACAACGTCACAGATCTAAATTTCCGCTCCAGTACGAGTGAGTATTAGTAGTGTGTGTGTGTGTGTGTGTGTGTGTGTGTGTGTGTGTTCATGGTGATGAAGGAACATGTCAGCTAGTGCAACAGTGTGGCTCATTGACGTGTTTTTAAATGGCTCTTAACTGACAGTACTTGTTGGTGGGATCAGTGTATTGTTGGTTTTGCTCTTTTCATGGGATCCAGGCCTATTGACAGAAAGAAAAATATATCAGTGGTATAGGTGTATATACGTATACAGTATATATATATATATGAACATGAACGATACATTTATATAGTATGTTAAATAAATAAATAGAAACTCTATGAAATACATCATTACAGCAGTAAATCCCCATTTAAAGACTAAATGTACAGCTTTTCAGTCAATTTTCAGCCATTTCTGTTCATTATCCAGCAGCCGAATCATCTCTGTTGGCAACAAGATGAAAACACAGCCTCTTAATTAATTCGTTTTTTGGGATGAGGTAATTATAACATGAATGAACAAACTGAGTCTTGTTTTGGGAGTAGAATTGAAAAATTCTGAAAGTCTAATGGTTTGTGCACGACATTTCCATTTTCTTAAACTCGAATCAACAAAGTTGGGAATGGATCATTTCATGATTTCTGAGAATACATCTGATGCAAAAGCGAGTGTGAGATCGCAACTTCCTGCCTTAGATAGACGATTTGCCCACACAGACCCCGAGGTTTGTGGCTTCATTTCTGCTGAGCTCCGCTCACATACTGGCGGTTGAGTCAGTTATGCCTAATCTCCGATCTTCGCTGATAAATGTAGCGTGCGCGGTCAAAACTCCTCTGCATGAGTCATATGCCAGATCAAACCTTCAGAATGTTCTGCCGTAACATTGAATTGGAAATTACACCTATTAATATTTCACGTATTAATATGAATATATTCTTCTGCAGCAAATCATCTCAGAAATGTTTTGTTCACGAGTTGATAAGGAGAGATGTTTTGCATACTGTAGATAGTCTAACCCTGAGCATCTTTATCGTTAATTTGTGCTTAAAATTAAGTGTAAAAATTAATTTTAAAAACCTTGCACACGCCACAAAAAGATCATTCACTGTCAATGGAAATTATAGCAATAAGCATGCAGGTTATAAACTGGATCCACTGCTTATTACACCTACAACATTCCTAAATCAATAAACAATCTGCAAACAATCCAAACAATCAATACAAGCATTGATGTAATATTAATTAATAATAATATATGAATAGACTTTGATGAATTGTTACATTTTTAACTGCCAAACCGTATTTAAATGGATAGAAATTTGATCCAGATAAACGCTGCTTACCAAAACATGAATAGTTATGAAATAATATGTAATACGAGTCACAGGGGCCATTCTTCTGTATTAAGTAATTTTACATTTGCTACTTTAAGTGAATTCTGCTGACAATGCATAAGTGCTTTTACTAGAGTAGCATGTTCAATGCTGGGCTTTAACGGTGTACTTCAGTGAAGGAAGTGAATGAGTCCCGTGAGAAATGCTCACGGTTGCTTCTTCTGTTGCCCTTTGACAGCTAAAGTCACTTCAGATAGTTCTGCTGGCCTTACATGTGTTTCTGCACAGCTACGTGGGGTTGATGTTTACTTACTGGTGTGTCTTAGCTCTGGAGAGTCTGAAACCACACAGGCACAGTTCTGAGCAGCTCTGTGATATCTTTTTCAGTTTGCACCTGTAACCACAGTCCACATCCAGGCAGCATGCACATGTACAATCTGACCACGGGCACCAGAGGCCGGCATGCTGGTTTGGTTTCAGGGAAGGAGTTTGTTTCTTGTTCCTGCAATGTTGTCGATTTTTATTTATTTTTTTATCGCAGTGACATTTTAATTAAATGCATCATTAACGAAACATGCTTTTACAGAAACGTTTATATTTATGTCTTTCTACAAATTAATGCATGTGTTATACATGTGTTATGCATGTGTTATTGAAAACATATACGCATGTAAATACTTTATAAGAGTTATAAACGCTATCTCATGCTTTTCAACTAACACGCTAGCCTTTCATATTAGATTGAATGTTATAGGTATGCTTCAATTTTCAGAACAGTACAAACGTTCAGACTCTCTCATGCGGTTCAAAGGTGAACTGCAAATATAAATGTTGAACAAAAGACGACAGAAGACATTTTGCTCATTTATTTGGCGACCCTGATAAAATCTCCTGCGGCCCACCTTTGGGTCCCGACCCAGTCTTCGGACCACAGTAAAGTGTCCAAACAACAAGTTTACAATATTCTGTAAAAGTCTTCCGTTCAAAGTGTGCATAAGTAAAAGTACAGAGGTCAGCAAAATGTACTCAACGTTTCAAAAGTAAAGGTGCAGGTTATGCAGAAAACTGTCAGTTGTGACTGAAATATTATTACATATGATCATTACTAGAGAGTTAATAGCTGTTATTATTTTTACAGAGTTGCATATTGGATACTCTTGGAGGGTACAAGTATCTCAAACATTGTACTAAAGCATAGGACTTCAGTAAATGTAGTGAGTGACTTTCCACCACTAATGGATACGTCTTTTAGTTTCAAATAGGTTGTTGAATCAGGAAATCAGTGTTAGAGTTTTCTATGAGAAACAGTTAATGTCGTCATTATGAGAGAAAGGAAATCAACGTGACCTCCTCAACTAGAAGGCTTTGAATGATATTGCTGCAGAGTGTATTCGTGAAATACCAATGTCATATACCTCCGGTAGCCCCCTTAGGTCCTCTGAAGGCCTGCTGTTTGTACCTCGTTGAAGATTGAAAAAAAAAAAAAGCAAGGGACTGTGCGTTTGCCGTCCTGGACCCCCAGGCTGTGGGACACTTTTTCCCCCCGGGAGCCGGCTCAGCAAACTCCTTTGAGGGCTTTAAGTCATTTGTTTTTAACCACTCGGGCGGGACCCCCTTGTGGGATGCGGAGGTACTGCCAAAATGGCTAGCTGAAATAAAAAATATGGTCTTTTGGTAATTTAGAAAGCTACTCATCTTTATATCTAAATGCGCTCCAGAATTCACGTTCATTAAAAAATATATATATTTATTTTGGTCATCAGAATCAGGCTGAAACACATTTACAGCCCACTTTATGTTTCTGTTTTTTGTCATGTTCTTTTTTTTCTCATTTATTTGGGAAGGTGGACTTCAAAATATTGAGAACACTTGTCTTTAGGTCTGTTTGAGGGTCTTTGTGCTTGAATCATCTACTCTATCCGAGATGAGATGCTTCTAATTGTTTTTAATTTTATGTGCTATTTTCATAATTTTTATTCTTTTGTCGAGCAGTTTGTCGAGGTGCTATATATATATATATATATATATATATATATATATATATATATATATATATATATATATATATATATATATATATATAACATTCAACTTACATGTCCTTACATGTGCCCATGTTCTCCAAGTGTGTCCAGGTTGAACGATTGCATCAACTGTAAATGGAGAGTTACATCTGAGTAATTGATACATTCATCTTCTTTGTCATTGTAGCTCAACAAATGTCAAAATAAATCAAATTCCGTCACGTCATTCAAAGTCTTAGCAGGATATTTCACTCTCTGAGCTTTTTATACAGATGCTTTTTTTGATGATAGGCAGCAGGAGGTTGGTCGCTTTTTTTTTCTCAGGAAAATAATAAATCGTTTCCAAGAATATTAATAGCTTGACATTTCTCTGATGGAATGTGGCATTTGGCTCCCGTGATGACTGCAGTGTGTTGCTCCTTACAGCTCAGTCTTTGTGTTTCAGGACTTATTCTCAGATGTCAGAATTACTTAAAGCGGTTCATACATTTGACATTTATTAAAGGCAGTTGTCATATATTAATGATGCCGTCATCGATTTTAAGACAACTATACGACACGTTGTCTATGTGACTGAGATCTCAGTACAAATAAAACAAAAGGTTATTACGTTTTTAAATCATTTAATCCTATCTCTTATTCACAGAATATTGTCTGTTTTGTTTGTTTTAGGATTGTTTAGGGCTTACAATACATTGTAACGATCAATATAACTTTTGGCTGAGCAGTCACAACCACATTTTATAAAATACAAAATGCGCAACAGTTGTAAAACATGCTGCACGTTAAATCACCTCACAATTTACCAACGGACATGAATTTTACAATCTCATGAAATCTGTAGCGGCTGTAAGATACGTCTCATGGCCAGTGCTCTTGCACATTAATGTTTTTTGCACTAGTGTGTCTCAAATGATGTGAGTGAATTTTAGTGCTCACATATTTATTTTACACAAATAAAAGTATGTAAAATATTGTATAAGTTGTATATTTGTGTAGCCTTCACCTGCTGATTTATTCAGGATATTTTGGTAACAAATAATAAACAATAAAAGTATTTAATATTAGGCTTTTCTTTTATGCCACAGATCCTTCACCCAAATGAGTCATTCAGTTTTCTTTCAGAACCATATCTGTGAGTGTAACTCTCATGCGCCACAGCAAGTAACAGCTCATGTCCGTCTTCGGTGGGCACATCCTTGGCAATATAAAGCGGAGCCGATCACTCGTCTGCCTCACTCTCATGACAGCTGTCACGAGCTGTGGCGATGATGTGGTTCCTCCTTCTGCTCCTCTGCACAGCTCACAATCAGCCGCTGATCGTTCAAGGCAAGTTGCAACTATTGTCTTTAGAGTCAACTCTCTGTATCTGGGACCATTTCAACAGTTTATATAAGTCAAGCCTAGCAGTTCTGGAAGGTAAACACATGCAGGTGCTGCAGGAAATATCTTGCTGAACCACAAAGAAATAATGTTTTTATCATTTCCTGAAGGTAAACGGTCCAATGAAAAGATAAGGGGTTGTGTGAACAGTAGTAGTTTATTAGAATTACACCCGTTAGCAGCAATGTAGCGACTATGGCTCCAGTCTAGAAGTTTAGACACTATTTTTGACATTTTCTTTTATCAAGATTTAAAAATGTAAGAGCCGCTGTCAGCTTTTGACAGCCTCAATTTAGTGATGCGGACTGACTCTGCACATTTTTGATGTAAGGTTAAAAGCTGAATAATAACAGTACAAAAATATTGTCGATATTATTTGATAACTGTGATGCGTATAAAGAAACCCCATGCATCGTGTACATTTCAAATTTGTGCCAATTTCATAAAAATGTATGAGGCTGACCAAAAGTCATAGCACGTGTCTTCTGTTTGATGAATGAATTCATATTATGTGAGTGCTTATGTAAGTCTCTTGATATAGAAGTTACATCAGAAGACTTTTGTCTGAAATACATTCAGTAAAGTCTGTGTAAAGCAATGTGGGTGATATTTAAATGAAGATAATCTTGCGTTGTTTTGGATTAAGTAATTTACAGGTTGCAGTGAATATTTTTTTATGTTTGACAACATATACATATATATATAGCATTTGCTTTTATTATTTCTGTTTTTACCTTTACTTTGTGTAAAATGCCTTTGATTACTTTTTAAAGCACTATACAATGTATATGTATATATATATATATGTACAGTATATATACATATATATACATTTTAGTTGTACAGTGCTGTTTTGTATGGTGCTTTAAAAAATATACTGCTTTTATTGTTTCTGCACGTATATAAAGTGCCTTTGATTACTTTTTAAAGCACGATAGAATGTATATATATATATGTATATGTACATATACATATATATATATACATATATACATTTCATTTGTATAGTGCTTTAAAAGTATAATGCGTTTATTATTTCAGTTTTTACAACGTAAAGTGCCTTTGATTCATTTTTAAGGCACGATACAATGTATATACGTACATATATACATTTTCTTTGTATCGTGCTTTGAAAAGTAATCAAAGGCACTTCACGTTGTAAAAACTGAAATAAGAAAAGCAAATACAATATAACACAAGAGATGATAAAAGAGTAAGGAACAACACAAAAACATTCATAACATAGCATCACAGGTTAAAAGTAGATTTAAATAGATGAGTATTAAGTGCAGTTTTGTCTGAGGTGCTGGGGGAGGGAGTTCCAGAGGGAGGGGGCAGCAATGGAGAAGACCCTGTGCCCCCAGGTCCGATGTTCGGACAGAGTAAGGGGGGGGGGGGGGGGTAAGGAGGCGGGTGGGAGCGTGACGGTGCAGGTGGTATGAAGGGGTTCAGGGTTATGAAAGGCTTTGTATGTGATGAGGAGAATCTGGAACTGGACTCTGGATGTATTGTAGTTTGTTGATGATTTTGGTGGATGAGCCGTACAGGATGCTGTTGCAGTAGTCAGTCTGATGTGAGTGACGTGGCGTTCAAAGGAGAGGGTTCGATCAAAAATGATCCTACGGTTACGGACATGTGTGGAAGCAGGAACAGTTGTGCCGGGAGAAGGTGAAGTCGTGGTGGGATTTGTTTAGTGATTTGGGGCCCATGATGAGCACTTCAGTTTTGTCACTGTTAAGTTTGAGAAAGTTGACTTGCATCCAGGTTATTATATCAGTGAGGCATGTTGTTGATGGTGGAGTGGGTGGTGATGTAGATGTCGTCAGCATAGCATATGTATATACAGTATACTGTATATATATATATATATATATATATTTTTTTTTAAATATATATATATATATATATATATATATATATATATATATATATCTACATATATATATAAATTATTTTTTAAGTACTTGGGTTTGAATAGAGCTTTTTTTTGACAAAGATTGACCTAAAGAGATATTCCTCGAAATACAGAAATGACCGATTTGTAAAATGAAGTTTTTTTCTCTGTTAAGCACGCATAATTTCTTTATTTGCATGTTAAAGTTGCGCTAAACATTTTGAACCAATAGTAACACATGCATGCATGTACACATGTATTCAAAATGGGGGGGGGGGGGGGGGGGGAAAGAATGTTTCATCGTAGTGAGAGTTCATGTTTCTGTGACAGTGGAAAAAAGCCTTCAAGACGACAGAGCTCACACATCTTTGCAAAGTTTTTATAACATTTGACTCAGTGAAAAGCACTTTTTGTCACAGTAAAATGTGTAGCGATAACTTATAAAAAATAAAATGAATAGATGAAGCCCACAAAATGGTCACTAATACCCCCACTGTGTATATTGACACACTTCTATAAACCTCCTGCCTTGTGCCCAGGTGAGGAGAGAACCATTCTGTTAAATGGGAACAACCCATGCGAAGGCTACATCGGGATCTACCACGATAGCACATTGGGCTACGTTGGGGGGACAAACTGGGTCAAGAATAACGGTAAAGTGGTGTGCAAGAGCATTAACTGTGGGGACTTCAAAGAGAGGTCGTCGATGCCCGCGCCAGGGCACATCGACAAAGTCTGGATGGACGAGGTGAACTGCGAAGGACACGAGAGTAATCTGTGGGAATGTCCATTTCCTGGCTGGGCCGTCATTCCCCCCAAATTGGATTCTCTGCAATGGATTACATGCTCACGTAAGGCTGAGCTTTTACACATATTAAGATACAAAATGTGTTGCTAAAAGTATTCCTAAATATAGAAAATGACATGATGATGATGATGATGATGTAATTGGATTACCTGTGTTTGCTCCTCTAGATAAAATCGATATACGCCTGGATGGATTTCGGTGTGCGGGAGCTGTCCAGTACTCCACAGATGGAGGGGACAAGTATTCGGGTTCTTTTTGTGATGCCAACTGGGGTAAGAGTTAGCATCATGCATACAGTGCACTTCAACAGCATTCAGTCTTGACCCAGTGGGTAGAAGACGTATACTCATAACAATACTCCATTACAAGTAACCCCCTCAAAAGGGTCACAAGATAAATCGGAGGGGTTGTGAGATGAGACGAAAGTGCTGCTTCAAAAATGTCTTTCCATTTTTTCCTCCTGTTTTTGCTTCTTTCTTTTTTTTGGGTGTGAAACATTCAAATCTTTGGGCCTCAGGTATTTATTTAAAGTGACTATTAGGAACTTTGAACTGGTTCTGAAACAGTCTCAATTTAATACTGATGTCTCTATATGACCTACGTAAGTAAACGAGACCGTCAGCGAGAAAATTAACTATTTATACAAAGTAATTCTCAATACTCATCTGTGCCACCGGGGTTAGATTCAGTGCAAAATCAGATGCAAACATGCAGGTTCACCAGAAACTCCTTCCGGGCATCTGACCAGCAGAGCTTCGCCTCACTGGGAGCCAACAGAGACACCGCACTGCTGGAGGCCCAGGCCGTATTACTGGGCCTGCTGGAGGGAAGAGAGGCACAGGAGAACCAGAACCAGGAACTGTGTGGAGCAGACTGTCAGACCCTGCTGCGGTGAAATGAGAGGTTTTCTAAAAGGGACTCTGGTGCTCAGAAACCGCTCTCGTCAACAGGGACCGCCAAAATCAACACAAAATGAAAGTTCCTCTATTAACTTTAAATGAAACCACCTGAGAAGTTTAGATGGGAAGGCAGTGGGACAACTTATAACTCAACTTTTTTTTTTCTCCTTCTACATTTTAAAGCTCAAAGAAGTTTTGCTGTTCACTTTTGACTTTGTAATGCATTTAAATGGATTTGTTTGGGTTAGGTGTCAGGTGTTGTGATATGTTTAGTAGTATGATGATGATTATTCAACACTGTACATGTGATTCCTCTCACATTAAAGACAAGACTGCTGCTGACCTTTTGTGCGGAACCCTCAAATGCGGCATGTCCAAGAAGATTGTTAAGCAGCCATGGATGGGTTGGAAGGGATTTAAAGAAAAGAGTGAAAGGATGAAGATCAATTGTTTGGGTACTGCCACTCATCTGTGGCAGTGTGCCCAGCCGCTGGGAAAAACTCCTTGCACCAACCCTGCTTCTGTCATATGCACAGGTAACACACACACACACTCTCTCACTCACACACACACACACACGCACACACACGCACACACACATACATACAGTCATTAAGCTTACTCGAGTGTTGCAGATAATTAAGAAATGGTTCATGAACAGGTCACGAGAGAGTGCAACTCAAACCAGACGCATCAAATGTATGTTCCGGAGAGTTGCAAAAAGAGGAAGATGGCGTCTGGAACCCTGTCCAAAACAGCAAAACCAATCCTGATGACTGGTGCAAGCAAATGCACTGTGGCAGCAACATCAATCACAGTCAGGGTGACAAAGGCTCAAATCTGACATGTTCAGGTATTTGAGCTAATTCATATCCAAACCTCATCTTTCCCACAAGCAACCACTAATTTGTTGAATTTCCAGATCATCAACAACTTTGTTCACCATGATTTTTATTCAACCTCTATATCTTGATCCACTCGAAAAATATTAATCGTGAAATCAAAAACCACTTTCCTATGTTTGTTTTGTTTTTTCCTTCACAGACGATGTTAAAGTGGTTCTGATGGTGAATGAAAAACACACCAGCTGCTATGGTTCAGTTTATGTTAAAGTGAATGGTACAAGTCAACCGGTGTGCGCCTCCGACTGGAACGACGAGGCTGCTAAAGTGGTTTGCTCGGAGCTAAAGTGTGGGAGTGTGAGTTTTCCAAACCAGAAGTTCAGTAGCCGTGTTTACATGTTGCATTCACGTACATTTATGCCTGTATGGGAACGGTAAAATCCGCCCAAAAAACTTCTGCAGCAGCAAACATTTAACTTGTGTGTCTGAACAGCTGTTTCTGCTGGTTATTCCCATAGCCTGCCGACACTCGTCTTTTCGACTCCTGACAGTATGAAACATGGCCGATACTTGCTAAAATGAAAGAACTATTAAAACTTGACCAATATAAAGAAATTCCCGAAGATCTCTCTTCGGGAATTTAACCGTTTCTTCTTCTTCTTCTGACGGATTACAGCTATGTAGCCTATAGCGTCGACTTCTGACCAAACGATATGCGCCGAACTAGCATTTATTTTTGTGGCATTTTAAAAAGTTTGCTTACAAATGCTTGACAATTGAATGGAAGCACGGCTAGTGGCACTTCTAAAATAAATGTTTTATTTCATGCAAGCCCAATGTAACTTTGCTCAATAGCAGCCACTGTGGCCACAAGTGACAATTACAGGATAATGGCAAATGTATAGTATAGTATAGTATAATAAAGTATAGTATATCAGTTGCAGAAGTAGAGAATAAAGTCATGAAGTCAGCAAAATGACAATAATATCGAAAGTGTGTTAACATTAGCAGCATAAGCTACTGGTCATGCCAGACCTCGTAAATCTGTAGCAGCAAAACCCCCGAGTGTGTTAAATTCAGTATTAAGCACGAGTATGTTTCATGGCGCATTGTGTTTTATATTATTATCATTCTTTATATAACTTTTTATATAATAATTTGCAAGAAGAAGACTGTTGTTATTTTACAGAAGTTATATAGTCTCGCTTTAAATGTGGAAAGAAACAGTTTGACATTTTTGGAAATACTCTCTTCACTATCTTGCTGAGAGTTCCATCAGAGGATTAATACCACTCGCATATCTTTTCCTCAAACATGAAACCAGGAGACGATTAGCTTAGCTTAGCGGTAAGGCTGGAAACTAACGGGGAGGGCATTTTTACCTCTAGGCTAGCTGCTTCCCCCCATTTCCAGTCTTCATGCTAAGCTAAGCTAGACATCTCCTGGCTGTAGCTTCATATTTAACCGACAGATGTGAGAGTGGTACTCGGTCTCTTCATGTAGCTCTTGACAAAAAAGCCCAAAAGGTCAAAATATTCCTTTTGTGTTTTTTTATTTATATCAGCAGTGCCTATGAGTATTATTATTATTAGTAGTAGTAGTAGTAGTAGTAGTAGTAGTCGTAGTAGTAGTAGTAGTAGTTGTAGTAATCTCATCAAAGTAATTTTTACTGTTCTTTTTCAGTCAATCAATATCTTCAGTATGGCAAAATTGAATGACATGATATTCACATGATCATAACGGCTTTCTTCTAGGTGTTTAGTACTACAAGTAAGAAGTCTAACACACCGGGGATAATGGACTACGTGTCGTGCTCAGGCAACGAAGCCTCACTGTGGCACTGTAGAGCCAAACATGACAACAACAACCCTCTTTCATGTACTTCCGCCGCCTACGTAGTCTGTGCAGGTGAGATATCAGGAGTCATATGGTGATGGTCTCTTCCTGTTATTTTTAACTTTGACATGATGGTGGAAGCAAAGATTTGTGTGATGTCATGTTGTGATACGAAGTATAGTGTACATCCAATGTCATTTATTTCTGCCCATGTGGGTGCAATATGAGCATGTGTTACATGTTTGACAATTCTCTTGCTGTCATGGAGCAGATAGCATCGGAGTGAGATTGAGCGACGGTCCTGGAAGATGTGCCGGGAGACTGGAGATCCAGCATGAGGACACATGGCGAAGGGTTTACAAAGGACTGTCCAACATCGACTCAATCGGTTTTGTCTGCGGACAATTGAACTGCGGTAAAAAAGGAAAATCCGGTGACGAACAATTCAGCCAGGGTTCAGGTGTCTTTCTGGCTTATACTGTAGAATGCGAGAACAAGGCCACAGACATATCTGATTGTCTCAAAAAAATAGACAAAGAAATCAACAAACCCAAGGGGAAGGAGAAGGCGAAGGCAATCATCTGTGAGGGTGAGTGTTTTTTTTCCTTTCCATTTGTCTGTTTTTCTCATTCACCAAATCCAACCTGGCAGGTACAGCAGAGAGGTGTAGCACTCAAGTCAACCTGATTCTAATACAACCATTGCAAGGTCGAAAGAGTCCACTTGGAGTTTGTATGTGAAATTTGACTCCACGTTTTAGCCCTCTGATTGTCTCACCTTGTGAAAAGCGCATGAGCAAATACTATTTATTTTATTTTATTTTTTCATTACACATCCAGCTGACATGGAGTGATATTAGCATCCAAGTCGTGTTTCGGGGCAGTCCAATATTCGCTCTGCTGTAGCACCAACTCCTGAGAGAAATATTAGGTAAAATTAAAACGAATGTTCCACTATGTTCACAAGCTAGTTGCTACCGTAGGTTGATGCTATTGCTGATACTGAACCAAAACAGTGAAGTTGCAGACTGTACAATCAACCCAATTAGCTGGAAGACGCTAAACTGCTAAACTTTAAAACTACCATTTTCATGATTCTTATGAACTAACTTTCAGTACTTGCTAACCCTATCTTGTGAGGAAAGAAGGGTACTGCATTGACACGTTACTAGTCTATAATACCTATAATATCTATAATACCTAATACTAACAGCCTGTCTTTCTTTTGTCCCTGTCAGAGCACAAGATGGTTTTTCTGGATGAGTCCTGTTCTGGCATGGTGGGGATAGCGCAAGGCGACAAAATCGACTGGCTCTCCGGCTCTAACACGACATGGAACAAAGCGTCTGCAAACACTGTGTGTCAGCAGATACACTGTGGGAATGCCAAACTCTTTACCTCAATCTCCAAAGCTAATATGACGAAATCCATTTGGGAAGAATCTTACAGCTGCTCATCCAACAACGAATCTCTGTTTAACTGTAAAAAAGAAACACTGCCATCTGACCATAATGACACTATTGCCACCGTGAGATGCTCAGGTAATGTGAAATTACATTGTTGAATTGAAAACTCGTCTTTTATTCGTCATGGCCATGAATTATTACATCACCGGTTGTCCTGTGATCAAGTTTAGAGATATATGAATGTAGACAAATGGTTCTGTTCTGAAATAAATGATGCAAGTCTGCATACAACATCCTTTTGCTGTTTGGTTTTCACGACAGGAACAATTTCAGTGGATTTTCTGGACAAAGTGTGTTGGGGCACTGTCAGAGTTTGTTTGAACAACACGTGCGGAGGGGTGTGTGCCGACACCTGGACAGTTGAAAGGTCGGATATGCTGTGTAAAGATCTGGGCTGTGGGAAAACCCTGGTTCCCACTGCCAAGCCTAAACAAAGCCCGGTCATTATCAGAAGTCTGCACTCCACGAAGGAGACGACCAACCTGACCGAGTGCAACTTCGTCAGAAGTGATGTCAATGTCACGACCTGTGACGCAGCCTATGTTGTCTGCTCAGGTAATTGATTTAAGAAGAATATATATATATATATATATATATATATATATATATATATATATATGTGTTTATCCTTCTGGTCATCTTGAATGCCTCATCGATTCCTACCACCTCACATTTCAGTTAATTCTTGACCCTATAGGTAATATTTTCAATTGTATCCTTCAGTTACTCTGTTTATCAGGCAGCTACCTGAACATCTCAAAGATTCCAGTGAAATCTAAAGGGACCTTAGACCGAAGAACAACGTATTCGTTATATGCCAAATCATTTTACATCAAAACAAGTTGCTCTTCACATGGGAAAAATACCTCACTCCCAACTTGTCAAAAACGGAGGCTTTATCAGTGGCCCTACAATTCAAGCTCTGCCGCTCTGGGTGCCCTGCTAGCGTCAGGGAAATGTTACATGCTCGTACAACATAAGTTTCCTTAGCTTTTAGGTTACTTCGTTAGGTTTAGGAAACCAAACTTCTTGGTTAAGCTTAGGAAAAGATCGTGGTTTGGGTTGAAATAACTGTGCTCATTACGAAGTGTGTACGCGGTTTTAGTGAAGTACATAAATGACGTGAGAAAAGTACGATAAAATAAGTGGTGTTGACTTTTGGTGTCACACGGGACATAAACAGCGGCCTCCTGGGGGAAAGTCTATGTTTGTCAGACGGGACCCCTGACCTCCCTAAGCGGACTTCCTTACTCCTTATACTACCTCAGATGAGTTTACATTGGAGTTAGTTGAAAGCCTGGTGCTTCTCATCCTAAAGGGTGCCCCGGTGTGTCGTTATCAGACGCCGGGAGCCGCGGACCAAGCGTCTCTATTTGACGAGTTGAGATTGAGAACGGTTTGGGAAAAACCAACAATCAATTGTTTATTTCTCTGTCTTTGAACAAATGGCATTAATAACATAAGGGTTCTAACTTGGTAACTTGAATTGTTGCGTTGCAGGTAGCGTCAAACCCAGATTTAATCTTACAAGAGATAAATGTTCTGGAAATGTAGTGGTGCACTATGAAGACGAGTGGCTCCCAGTTTGCATCGGTGCTCTCGAAGACAATAACATAAAAACCATCTGTGAGGAGCTGAAATGTGGTAAAGCCGGCAAAAAGATCGCCTACTTCGGACCTGAGGCAGCACAGCCTTATTCCATTAAAGAAATCCAATGTTCTGCAAGCAAGTCATTCGGGGAATGTACTTTCACGCCTCAGAAGAGCTCCTGCGAAGCAGGTGCCCTCCAATGCTCCGGTATGTCAAATGATTTTGTCTCAAATTGATCAGTTTCAACCTGTCTTCCTTAATCTTATTCACAGTGTAAACTAATTAACGTATGTAATCTGCATCTTGAGTTCTTGCTACTTAATCATTTTGTGCATTTCCTTAATCTTATCTCACCTCTGCCTGGATGCTTTTTGTTGTTAGAATGGAGAAAGATGGCGCTGGCGTGTACAGACAAGGCCTGTAGCGGAGCTGCGATGGTTCACTCGGAGGGGAAAAAAAGTGCCATTGCATTTGAGGGCTGGACAATAACTATGGGGAAGAAAGTTTGCAAGGATTTGGAATGTGGCCCATGGAAGAACAACACAAAAACTAATTTTTGGCGTCATTTCAACACAAGCTTCAGCTGTCCAGATGAAGGGGATCCAAACATCTGGGACTGTGAGGTCTCTCCCTCCAATGAAAGTCAATCAAAGCCGCAGCTCTTGATTGAATGTGAAGGTAAAATGAATTGTCTGCAGGATTGCCTTTGTAAATGATCATAGTATCTTCACTAAGAAAAACTACTATGACTATAGCTGTTTTGTTTTTACAGACGGCAAGCTTAGTGTAGCTTAGCATAGCTTAGCATAAAGACTCACAGGAAGCAGGATAAAACAGCTAGCCTGGGTCTATCCAAAGATTAAAAAAGAAACACTAAAGCCCACTCATTGACGAATAATAATTTTCAGGGGGTTATGAGTTTGGCTATTTCTAGCTAACTAGATATTCCAGCACAGAGCCCTCCAGAAAACTGCCATCGTTGCTCCTTTGACATTTGATCTTGTTACTATACTGCTTTCCTTCCTAGGTGAACCCAACGTCACCCTTTCAAAGACACTGTACGGTAACGTGATGATAAATGGCAGAGAGGTGTGCGACAGTAACTGGAAGGAGAACGACTCACATATGGTTTGCAAACAGAATAATGGGAGCAAAGCCATCACCAAAACCTCCCATAATGTAAATCCTATCCCAGGGAAACACTACTACCATGTCAGTTGTGAGGCCAACGATTATAAACTTGGCCAGTGCAAGAGAGCCCTGGGAGAGTGTAAAGGAAAGTTGGTGTCCGTTTACTGTGTTGGTAAGTATGATTGTGTGTGCTTTATGTCCAAAATGTATTCATCTGATCTCCCTGTCACCTTGTCTGAAGAAATGTTATTAATATTATTTTAGAGGGAAAAAATGTTAGCAATCAGCCAAATTAAGTTTGTAGGGCCCTCACACCTTGTTTTTCCACGTTATTCTTGATTCTTCCATTTTATGACAATATAAAATATTTATTTGTTTGCACATTTATGTAAAATACACGGTTTCTCTGTTGATGCCTTGAAAGTGTCCCCTGAGAGTGACATCATTTTGCCGAAATAGTGAATCCCTTCCAATGCAGAATGAAACACAGTCTAGACATGTTTTGATGTTTTGCAATATGTGCTTACTCTTCGCTCTGTTTGCAGAGAGCCATGTTCAAAATATTGATGCAACTCTCCCGTCAACTATAGAGAGGAGACGATTAGCCTAGCTTAGCATAACGATGAGGAGCAGTGGGGAACAGCTAGCCTGCTGGCCGTCTCTATTCCCCCCCCCCCCCCCCCCCCCCAAAAAAACAAGCAACTCATCCTTTTTGCACTTTGGTTTTAATACCTGTGGACCGAGCCAGGCTAGCTGTTTCCCTCTGCTCCCAGTCTTGATCCTCAGCTTAGCTCACCGTCTCCTGACCCCAGCTTATTATTAATGAAACGGATATATTAGAGCATTATGGTTCATTCTGTCAAATTCCCGGCAAGAAAATGGATAAGCCAAAATGCCAAACTATTCCTTTAAACATAATTCCTTTTTTTATCCTTATCATTTTTACAGGCAATGCCGAGTTCAAAACCAGAGAAACATGTGGAGGTCAGATTCAAGTCAAATATCGAGAGAAATGGGAAAACGTGTGTCCCCTGACGTCAGTTACCGAAGAAGCTGTGTGTAAGCAGCTTGACTGTGGTGGCCACAAACGGATGGAAAGCAAACGCAACGACAAGGTAAATCTTTGAATTTCCACTGTTTTGTTTGTTTCCACTCGTTCGTCTAATAAGTATTGTGACACCACAGGATCTTCTGTTTCACTATATGCTGTTCATTCAGCCCTCACTTGTAGCGGTCAGGCTTTCCCTTGTTTTGTATGGCTGCGTTTAAAAGTATCCCTTTTGAATTTCAAGGTCAGCTTGGAAACACCACTGACATCACTGAGTTGCACCGCTAATAACCTGGACATCAAGCACTGCCTCAGCCACCAGTCTTGTGAGGGAAAAGGACCTGCTGAGATCTACTGTGACGGTAACCAAAACCACAAATCCTTTTCCCCAATAAGTCAAGCTTGTTCCCCAAATATCCATTGGGTTGTCTGGCATCGGAATCCGCTTTTTGCAATCTGTAAAATCTGAAATTTATTCAACTTCGATTAACGTGGCACAGAATGTCTTGAAGAATCCAGCAGCATCTCGGCTGTGTGAGTAAAAGACAAGGTGGCTGCGTTTGATTTCAGGATATATAGTCCCAACAACCCCGCCAACCGCCCCGCCCACGACCTCCATATGGCCTGCAATGCTGTTGGTAGGATTCGCTCTGGTTCTGCTGATATTGATTGTCGTGTTCATTCGAATCTGCACGGTCAAGAACGCCAAGAAAAGCTTGAACGACTTGCGTGAGTATATTTTTCTATCACAACCTGTCTTAGTTGTTATTGCTTGAGTATTGGTCATTTGTTTCACTTTCAATGTCTTGAAAAAGTGAACCATTCGAAGAGAGGTAATGAATACAGATGTACTGGAGCCTTCTGCCGCAAGAGGCCAGACTTTCTGCATGCTGACTCATTCTGACTGCTGTATGAGGCCATCAAATATAACAGCTGCTTTTGTCCAGCATTGATATTTCAGCTCAAAATGCCGACTATAAAAAGACTTTAATATACGCATGTGCTGTCCTGACCAGTAAACATCTCATGCTCTCTTTTTGGTGTAGCTGGTACGTTGTCAAGAAAAGAAGTGGAGATTGAAAGTGGCAGCTATGACGACGTGATGAGCAAATCAAATGAAATGGAGGAACTGAATCGTGGCGGTGAGTCTCAAGACATCGTCATGCATTTGTTTTATTTGTGTGTAATTTCCTAAACAATTTGAAGAAGAGTGAATCCTAGTTTTATATCACCAGTATTCACATGTGTGCAGTGTGGTAACATAAGATAAGATAATATAGAACTTTATGAATCCCAAAGGAGATTGCGCAAAAAGAGTCGCAAATATAGATAAAGTAAAAGAAGTAATATTAAAATAAAGTGAAATAGAATAGCAATAAGAGTAGGATCAATTTGACTGAAATAGAAATGTAAAATACAACAATATAAGAATAAAAAACAGAAAGTGAATAAGAAATAATGTTACCACCAGTCAGTGCCTGATAGAATAACAATAAGAGTACCATTGTGCATGGCAATGAGAGAACATTGGAAAATGGTATTGAATTTGAATATTATTAAACATGATATTGACGTAATATTGCACGATGTTGCAAAAGCAATATTTTACAGGAGATGAATATAATTGTTCATATCGCAGTATTTCATTTTACATTGCATTATGTCGGCATCCCAGCGATATTGCTATCATTGTGCTTTTATAATATTATTATTATATATATGTTATATTATAATGTTTTTTTCAAATGACTATATCATTACTTTATAGTGTGTATATTATACACACGGCCTATATAACATCATAACACTAATTATTAACACATTCAATGTCACCTCTCTGATGACATTTTATCTCTTATTTTAGTTTCATTCAAATCGTTCTCTCTTTGTTGTCGTACCTCTCTGTTTTGCTTCCTTGGGGATGAATTGAGTCTCAACTTCAATATTCACAATTGATGTCAAAGTAAAAATAAGCACAGACTTGGAATATGGAGAACATAACTTTCATTTGAATGGTCTATAGAGGTTAATGTTTTCGAAACGCAGGACGATGTAAACGTATTTGTTAAAGGCGCATGAATGTTGTTCACACAGGATTGAGATCCGAGTCTGAAGTCGTGATGGAGAACGACGCGCCGAGCACTTCCTCATGTCCTTATGATGACATCGACGACCCGGCTGCGGCTCAGCCACTGATCTCTCGGGCCGCCGCTGCCGGCGCCTTAGTAGGCGACTGCATCCAAAGTTCCGAACCAGTTTGATCACATCTTTTTACACACTAGAATACCGGTACTTTGACAAAGTCTCGCATTGTCAGCAATCAGACGAACTAATTCGAACTGTTTTCACAGATGGGGCGACTTACGAGGTGGACGACCAGCAGGAGAATCACGAGGACATCGAGGCCAGCCCTGAAATCACTTGGACTGAAGCTGAAGTCCACGACAGCACCCAAACCACACCTGAGAGCGACGCAGCGGCACCTCTAGGATCAGTGCAGGGGGATTAGGACTACCTGGTGCCCAGACGGGTGAGCCAAAACTGAGTTTGGTTAAGCAAAGCGGATTTCCCCAAAAACCCAGCTCCCATAAACTATGGGAGCTAAACTCTGACACAAACGTATAAAAAAAAAGTCTAAATGACAGACGGGTAAGCAATATTACAGCACCGGGTCTTTGTATGCTGCACAAATTTTCTGAAGGGGTTGAAATAAACTTTGAAATAAATTAAAAATGATATGTATCGAAGAAAAAAAAAGCATCTCTAGATGAAACAGAGTGAATCATCCGTACTCTGAAATAATGATAATTTCGGATAAGACAATATTGTATAGATTATGAATAGAAAAAGAGTCTTAGAAATGTCCTGTATACACAGAAAACATGATCTGATTGAAGTGTTTTAGCGCATAATTTTGCGTATTATCAGTCATCACAAACAAAGTGTTAGCCTGCCGCCGGTGAGGAAAAATGCCATTCCTCTTCAAATAGATGAAAGTCATGAGAACTTAGAGCCATAAGCATGGTTGCAATAACAGCTTTCTGATTTTCTACTGCCTGTTGTTGATTTTATGTTTTTTTTTATTAAATCTGCTCATGATAGTTTAGAATCATGTATGATTTTATGATTTGTTTGTTAAATCTGATGCAGTAGTTTCTGTTGTACAAAGCTTCGATGATTTAAACAATATTTTATGAGAAAATGTGATTGCTATAAAAACATATATGTGAACAATAGTAGGTGAAAAAAATATCAAACGTGTATAAAATGGTATAACACAGCTGATAGTGTAAACCCATATTATCACATGGTTACACTGTATATTTCTGTGTAAGTTTATAGTTTAGAAGTTGTAAGAATGTATAACATTGAGATTTTACAGCCACATTCATGTTTAAAAAAAAAAAAAGAATAGTTGCTGAGAGTTCGATGACGATATCTGTACGGTGAATACGAAGCTATAGCCAGCAGCCGGTTAGCTTAGCTTAGCATGAAGACTGGAAACAGGGTAAAACAGCTAACCGGGGTCTGTCCGCAGGTAACAAAAGCCACTTGGCAGCTGGGCTGTACCCAAAACTGAATTCTTCAACTTCAAGATTCAAGAGATTTATTTGCCATTTGCAGCATAGAAAGTAGGCAGGAATTATTTAAGCAATGCTCACTGAGTCAATCTGAAAGGAAAGACAAGAAACAAAAGGCACATCGTAATAAGATTAAAATAGCAGCATTTATAAGTTAACAATAAATAGATAAAACATAAATGAATTTGAATTTGAATCAGATTTGACTTTTCAAAGCAAAGATTTGACGATTTGTACCGTTTCATTTTTTCATATAAACTATCTGGCAACCCTGAAAAAACCAATTGCATGAATTTTAGTGATAAATTCCACCACAGTAACATTGTCAAATGCGTTGAAGTACTATTTGACAATATATTGTCTTTACCACAGAATAAAGAGATGCTGTTAGGCGGGTTTTGTTACCTTTGGACGAAGTCTGGCTTGCCGTTTCCCCCTGCTTCCAGTCTTTGTGCTAAGCTAAGCTAACCATCTCCCGGCTTTATAGCTTCAGATTTACCTTACAGACGTGATAGTGGTAACGCTTGGCAAGAACGCAAATATACATACTTCCAAAATTGTCAGTGTTCTTGTCAAACATGAATGTAGCGTTCAGTTAGCCGTGAATGTTGCCTTTTATTGTGACTTCAACAACGATGTGTGTGTTGTCAAATTGGCGAGTTACTTTTAACTGTTGTAAAATGATCTCTTTCCCTGTGTCGTATTCGTTGCATTGTTTTTGATTCTTGTAAAATTGCCATTTATCTTGCCACTTCATGTTACACAGTTCACAATTCAGTCAGTGCATCATGGCATCGGCTGCGTGGCGGTCAGTGTATCTTGTGGCAATGCTCCATTGTGTTCATCCATTGTGTTGGCCTCGTGTTAACAGCAGCTTTGTGCAGTACAACATTAAATTCTTTGCAGAGACGTGGTGTGTGTTGTGTTACCACTTTTAGGTTTTATCCTCCACTTGCAACAGGTGATGCCCCAGAGATTCAGAGCGTTTTTTTGGAAATGGCTCAGATGTTGAGTATCAAACTGTATGTTATATATGCCATATATAGTTTGATACACAGCACAATAAGCCTTCTTCACAAGACTCCAATCGCAGAGCGACTCAAGATTGCCTGAAATTCACCGCTGCTCTCATCTTTAACAATATCTTATGAAGCTTTCTGGTTGTTTTTTAAATTTTTTAATTTGTTGAGTTATTTTTAATTAATTAGTTGTGATTTTGCATTAATCACACAGAGCCGAGCGGTCACCCCGGACGACAACAAATGTAAAATGAATCCAAACAATGTGGCTCTGCTCAAAACATTTGTAATACAGTTTCATCCCGTGCGCTTTAACATTCTCTATAATCACTTAAACATCCCCCTCCCCCAGTAGTGGAGACACACAGAGAGAGAGCAGCTGCTCGCTACAAATGTTAACATGAGTCGTGCCATCCGCCAGGGACCGACAGACTCACTGGTGCTGCTTCCAACAGACTGCCAGACCCCGCTAGAGCCCCACATGTTTAGTCAGTTATCCAAGGGCTACTGAGATCACAGAGCCAGCGATACACCCAAAGGGACTCATTTGAAAGCAGCAGCCCTCCTGTGATATGTAAACATCACGCCCAGCCTCGATGTCGGGGGCCTTGCTGAGGGACCAAGATGCGGGATTAAGTCTGCCGTGCGACTGGAGCTGAAATCGATACGGCGGAGACAAAGTGGTCTGTAAGGTTTTCATGCAGTCTCAGTAAGCATTCAGTCAAATTTGTAAGACTTTAAAAAGTAATCTGCTTTGTTTACCACAGAACAAAACCCTTGGCGAGCAAACTCTGGTCTCTGTGATCCTCTGACCCTGTTTATGTCTGGCGTCATACTGGAGTTCTTTAGCCCTCAATATCATGTTAAATGTATCATTTCCCAAAAAATACTATTGTTCTCAGGAATGACAATGTCAGCCGGCCCACTACTTGGGTCCAGACTGAAATAATTCTTTATCTTATGTGAATTTCAGTTTTAGTCTTTTATCATATTTTTAGTTTCAAGAGTTTTTTTTGCTTCACTGTCACGTCCTTTAAATGGAACCTTTCATGTTCTGAAAGAACAAAGGACCACTTGTCTTGAAATGAGCCCTCAGACGTTCCATTATGCATCCAGGACACTCTGACGTGTCTCCTCTGCTGGCTCGCGGCTCTCATGGTCCTCGATTGGACCAATCGGTTCTGATAAAAGTTTCCTCAGACACCTCACGGTGTCTTTTTATGGAGGTAACACACAGACGAGCCATCGGCTGAGAGAAAGGCCCCAGTTGTGGTGATTTTCCATCACAAACAAAATGGTATTATTAATAGTGCTCCCCATTTGATGTCATTCAGAATGCCTGGATGTGTGTGTGCGTGTGTCAGACAGACAAGACAAGAACGGCGAGAGAGAGGCCGCGTCAGGCTGCCTGACTTAATCCAAACTGGAAACACATGACTTCTCAATATATCGTCTTTTGATTCAACGTGTACACATACTGTAGCAGTAACAACTCATACGATGTGCCAAAGAGAAGGAAAATCATTTCGTCATTTTTTAACTATGACAATAATCTAAGGCACGTGGGAACTCTGAGCTGTAAAACAATAAACAGAATTACAATGAATGTCTGATTGTGGTAATACCTCAGTTAGTACAGGAATGACAGGAAAGTTGCAGAGATTGAGACCCAAAAATCATGAATGCAGACATACGAATAAGACTCATGACTGGAAACTAATGTGCGTCTAAAACATCAAAACTACTCGGGGCGAGTAGTTGATGTACAAATGGTCATTTCGGGGGTGCAGTTTCCCCTTTAAGGTCTGACAATTCCCTTGGGTTTGTGGTAAACTGAGGTGTATGTATTTTAATACAATATAATATGATAAAATATAATGTATGGTTAAGACTGAGCTGTAACTTTATTGGCAGCTTATAAGTGGCCAGGTTGTAAAGAATCCCTTTAAATGATTTTTGTCCTATTCATCGGCTACATTTCATTTTGAATCAACATTTACCAAATAGTTTATAACATGTGGTTGTAGGCAGGTGTAAGTGTTTATTAATACATTTGTCAATGACTGCAACTCTCTCTGTGGTGACCCATCGGTGGAGGTTGGTGTATGAACAGATAATGAGCGAGAATAAAGTAAAACAGCTGTAATAATCTCTTAATCATCTAGTTATTGCTGCAAGTAAAATGTCACCAATCTAGTCGGCAACATTAATATATGCTAATAGATTCGTTATATAATAAGACATTGTGTCTGCAGATGAAAAACTGGAACCAAATCATAAATAAAAGGTAATTCGATAGTTTTATTAACCTGGTAACAAAAAGTTGTTTTTGTTAAACGTTCGAACCATGTCAAGTCAATTATTTATATAATAATTTATACATTTTCATACAAGCAGAGCTACCCCCCCCCCCCTAACTGGAAAAGCAACCCTAGCAGGGAGCCACTGGCGTTGGGCAATAAAAAGGGTCAGAAAGGCCCTATCTATGTGTCACAGTGCATGATGATTTGCCAACATGCCGTTTTAGTATCTGAAACACGGCAGCCTTGTAGAGAAGATAAAAGGGGGAAGTCCACAACCACAGCGGCCTGTGATAACAGCACGATCTCTAATTGGCAGGCAAAGGAACCATGCGACGATAAGACTTCTGAAGTTTCCTGGAAATCAAACTTTGCTCATCTGCTTCATCTGCCACGAAGAGTTTGTGCTGGTAAATTCAGCAAGAAATCATAATGTCTCCATCATATGCAAAAAATAAATCACCAATGAAACACTTAAGAATATATGTATTTAGAGTTATTTTGTGAAGTGTAAGATTAATATATACTGGTTGTAATGCTGTGTTACACTGAACAGGCATGCAAAGCAGTGTTTTATCAAACACTGGGTCTGTTACTGTATGCTTGTGAACGCCAGCACACAGGGCTTTGTGGTCAGTTCTTACTTGGCTATATAACTGTGTGCATGACAGGCCTGGATGTGCAGTCGGGGCCCAGGGGTCAGCTGAAAGATGACCCCGGTTCGTGTAAATGGCTTTAACATTCATGAACATGTCAACTTACATCCTACATATTCATAAGCTATAATGCATGCTTATGAAAATGATCTAGGTAAACCATCCACCATTAAAATGCTCAACATTATTTATTAGTTTGTGCAGCAACAGAAGGGAAACCTGTAATAACTAGGCTGCTTTTCCTTAAAGCTCAATGTGATAAGTTGACAAAACAGCTCCATCAAGCTCAAAGGGTCTGAATATGTAACAGCACACTGTTGCACTCCACATGGCGTCTGGCAGTGAGTGAGCATCTGTTGCCTGGTGCTCGCAGACCACAGTGATGTCTGGAAAACCCCAAGTTAATGTGGAAATAAAAAGAAGAAAATACATGAGTAAATAAAACCCCAAAAGTATGGAAATATAAAGACAAATAACAAAAGAATAATTGCAAGCATTTATTTATGTTATTTATATTTATTTAACAAAAAACGTTAATTTTTTTACATGTAAATTACTTTTTTCAGAGCTTTTCAGTGTCCACAGCAGATGCAACAGACTTCCACATACGCAGTGAGGATATTGGTGGTTTGAATCTGGAAAGGAAACATCATGGCGGAAGAAGAAGAAAATAAATATTTACATCAATAAATATATACAGAAACAAATGAACAAATAAATGTGAAAATAAATGAAAATGATTAGAATTATTTTTTTATATATATTATTTGTATTTATATTTCCAGATTTATTTATTCTTTTATTTATTTATTTTTATTTATTATTTATTTTCTTATCCTTTTACAGAATTATTCTTTATTATGCCACCAGATTCATCGGTTTATGTTGCCATGTATTGTATCATATTCCTATGGTTAAAACGTTGCTACAGCACTTTTTCTACATACTCAGTACAGAGCTGGAGTTGACACTGAAATCCAGTTGCACAGTCTTGAGCAGAACTTTTTACTGGAGAACAACAAAGCAAATTTGCCAAAATACAGAAACAATTTCATTAAAACAAAAAAACATCGTTCACACATACATTTCTATACCTAATAATGTATGAAATCCACAGTGATTGTAAATATCTAAGTTCATATTCTGGTAGTTTATACCTGAAGGGTAAGCCAGTATTTTAGTATTGCACTTCAACAAAGTTGGGGGACCACAAGAATGGAGGAGCACAAAATGCATGTATGTAAAGAAACAGTTGAAAGCTCCCTCCAGAGCCACAGAAGACATACTGTCTCCACATACTGAGTAGTATTCCTCGTGACCAGTAAACTGTACTGAACGTATGTCAAATATTTCGAGTGCCCCTTTAAGTACAAACGAGTATTTTCAAAAAACAAAAAAACAGCCACTTCATACTTATACTCCACTACATTTTAGTAAGCAAGATTGTACATGTTACTCTGTTACATATATCTGACAGTTCTAGTTACATTGCAGATCGTTATCTTACAATCAAAACATATGATCTATGAAATGTGTCAAAATACCCAAGCAGCATGGCCTGTTGCTCCCGTTAGACCCAGAGACCAGTACTCCTACACTGGAGCACGACGTGGTCCCATCTGAGTGCAGCGTAAACCAACATTATGTCTTGAAACTAGATTCTGACACAAGGTCCCTCTATACAAGACGGGGCGACAAAGATTAGGTAACAATGCACTACTGTACTTTTGTGGTGCAAGTATGAAATTGTTAAAATCAGGTCTATCTTGACCAACTAAACAGCTAAATCTACTTTCATTCAACGCATCAGTAATAACAATGAAATTATACGATATGTAAGTGTTTTGACTTTTAATATGTTAAGTCAGGCTGGTCTCATCCAGCATTCGTAGCCTACAAAAAATAAGTTATTTGTAGATATTCCACCAAATTATTTCGCATGTTATCCACGTAAATATGGAAAGGGGAGTCTGAAGACAAAGACCGCAAATACCCACCCAGCGTGGGAGGGAGGTGAGACGGATGGGTCCAACAAACATGGATCTCTCACCCAGGAGACCGTCGTTTCTTCCCCAATTGAAACGAGAAGTCAACGTTGATTTATTTGTCACGTAACTTGCGTAATTATTCTAACCCAAACGACAATCTATTCCCACACTTAACTAAGTATTGTTCTGAAGACACTGTGTGCATGGTAAGAGCAGAGATTGATACCATACCAGCCGTTGATATGAGGATATGTTGGTTAAGTGAGTAAGCATTTAGCTTGTACTCCTTGAAGTACAATTTTAAATGCAGGACTTTTACTTAAATGATGGATCTGAATATGTATTCTACGACAGGAACTCCAGCTACCGTGGACTTTATGTTGCCGTCTGAATCCTCCCGTCAAATGTGTCTTTTAAATTGACACAAGATTCAGAACAATGCGTCTCGATAATGTAAACACCATATGTTTCATTGCTGCAAATCACATAGCTGATACCAAGCACCACTGATTGTGTATGTGAAATGCTTTCTAGGCATATTAGAAGCTATAGATTATATAAAATGCAATCCAACACTAAGCATTCGGCTTTACCTCCAACTCACCATACCCAGGATTATTCCCGGGGGCACTGACTTTTTCTGCCGTTGGCTGCTGCCCCATCCCATTTACCTTCTTAAGCCAGTCCTTCTCCACATACGCTCTCACTTCCCCCACTGTACACCTTTTTCCTACATCCAGGGCCAGCAGCTTTCCGAACATCTCCATGGCCTCCGGAGTGAACCTTTTCCACAAGGGAGGAACGTCCTCATCGGTGTTGGGTCTCTCCTCCATTTGGCACCAGTCCGCGAACTCTTGGTAGAAGTCGTCCGAGTCCAGGCAGCACTCCCAGGGGAAGTAACCTGTAAGGATGCAGAAGATAACCACCCCGAAGGCCCAGGTGTCCAGGCTTGGCTCCACGCTAAGTGGAGGAGCGGCCACTTCTTTCTGGCCCTCCATCAGGGCCATGGTACAGAGCTCCGGGGCCATGTAGGGCAGGGTTCCCGTGATGAAGCGTATCAGAGTGCCTCTCTTCTGGGCCAGTCCGAAGTCCGCCAGCTTGACCTGGCAGCAGCGATTGTCCAACAGGAGGATGTTTTCAGGCTTGATGTCTCGATGGACCAGGCCGTGGCTGTGGATGAACTCCAGAGCACTGGCGATCTGGAGGACGCAGCGTTTTACCGAAGATTCTGGGATACCCACCTAGAACAATCAGACAAAGGAGGGATGGGGCTCTTTGAGTCATTTTCAAAGGTGCCAGAATAAAAAAGTGAGCGCTCATCACAAAGCATGGCTTTAAGAAAGAACGGAAGAATGGCAGGATCCAAATGTCCAGCCTCCAGACTGTCAGGCGTACTGTGCACAGGGTCATTGTTGCAGTTGATTTCTACACAGTTCATTCTTTTGTCGGCTAAAAAAAAGTCTGTAGAGAGTCCATATGACCCACGATTCTGGACTATTAAAATCCTAAATACAGATTCTCCACTTAACATGTAAATTCCTTGCCGTATGTTTTGAGGAATGCCTCTTTACCTCACCGTTCAGGACCTACGTATATGTAGGTTGTCTGACAATTTAATTGATCTTTTCTCTCTGCGATTTTTTCTGCCTGCAATGTTCTTTTACAAAGGCAACATTTATACTTTGCCACATGGATAATGGCAATCAGATGCAACACTTTATGAGCGTGTTTGGGCCGTAATATCATTAGTGCCATCATTTCCGAATCAGACCTTGAGACGGGACGGATAGCAATTGCAGGTGATGCACATTTCATGTCTCGATCAACGGCCGTAACCCATTCTTTGTGAATTCACCCGGCAGTCTGTTTTTGGCAATGTTTGACTCACCTTTGGCTGGATGACAGCAAACAGGTCCCTTCCGATGACAAGCTCCTGGGCGAAGCAGTAGTGCTCATTGGACTGGAAGGCGATGCCAAAGAGGCCCACGATGCAAGGGTGGCAGGACAGGTGTAAGGAGATGCAGTACTCTCGCAGAAAGCCCTGCAGCTTAGTCGAGGCTTTGGGCATCACTTTCAAGGCCATGGGAGTTCCTGCAGATCATAGTTTACGTTATTCTTATCACTGTCCATGCACATCTTCTTTGTCTTACCAGAGAAACTGAGTCAGTAATGCCTCTTCAGTGAAACGGTGCTGTATACTCCAACGGTTTGCATTGGCTGGAAAGTCTGGGAAAGGTTTTTTTGCAGATTGCACTGCACGCTCATTTTTGGGATTTTCAGCACATCTACGCAAAATTGTAACTGTAACAGTAAAAAAATATTTTCTGACATTTCTTGTCGAAATAAATGTCTACATTCTTGCTTTGTTCTGGAGGGAAAAGAGGGCTTCGAATGAGCAAATGTAAAACATTTCATTACATGATTAAATGATTGGTGCTGGAAGAGATCAAAAAATGGAAGTGCGGTCATACCCCTGAAGCGATGTGTGACCAGTAGCACTTTGCCGTATTTCCCTCGGCCGATCTCCTTGATGATGTTGAAATGTTCCTGGATCTCCAGCTGACCGAGGCTCTGTGCCGTCAGCTCTATCAGCTCGTCAATCAGGCTGCCGTCAGCGAGGCCCAGCTCAATCATCTCTACCCATACACGGACAGGACAAAACCAATACTTACACAAATCTTAGGAGTATGAACACACACAGATTTTTGACTACCTACCTGCATTGTACCAAAAACAAATCCAGCATTTTTTAACAAATCACTTCCTGTCAGTTGCTTTCCATTTATATAAAATGGTCACTAAATTAAAACCATGTCAATAAATGTCATAAACTCCATCTTCCAACGCGGCTGATTGGAACAAGTTAATACTTTTGATTTTGGACTTGGTCAGACAACACGTCGTACAAACTAGTTCCGTTTGAGTATAATCCGTTCGAGCATAGCCCAACCCTAAGAACTATCTAAGTGACAAAATTGCAATTGTATTTCATTAATAATGTCCCCAATTACACAGAAAATGTACTTGATTTTTTGTTCACGGAAGAACATGGGCCTTGTGTAGCAAAGCTGCTGTTTAAATAACTGTCTATACAGTTTTGTCACATGGACATTTTCAATGTTGAGATATTTGTACATACTTCCAATCATTCTCTTTTACCCCAAATTCTTAATTCCAGCACTAGTCTAGTGCAGACTTAATGAGTATTCCACAAATACACATATCACAAGTGCATATGGCAAATATAACCTTGAATCCTTACATTCTTGAATAATAATAACAGCAAAGTGTACTGATGATGTATAAAGACATTTAAGTTTGTGTTTGAGACACATTTGGCCGGGGGTAATTTGTCGATAATTGATAAAAATAAAAATAAAAATAAAAAATGCATATTATAATATATTACATTTTGTATTATATTACATACATATTGTGTTATCCTGTTATTAAAATGTGCTATTAATGACAGAAGCAGTAATAGCTTTCAATAGTAGAAATATTGGACATGATTAAATGTTGATCAGGTTCACGTCTTACCTCTTTTCAATTGGTTCCCAATAAAGTCACTGGAGTCTGAAAACACACAAAAGGACTCACACCACCATGCTAACAGGTGGCAACATCCAGTTTATCAATACGTAGTAGAAGTGTCGGTTGAACGTCTGTCCTGTCCGTCCTCCACCTTCACTGCTGCTGCTGCTGCTGCATGGATCCGCGTGCAGAGTGGACATGGGAGCTTTTCACTGCCCAACACGCAGCTCTGCTCTCAACTGCTGCGATGGGGACAGAGCCCACTTTGACAGCTGATTATAAACTGCCTCTGCATAGGGCAGACACACACACACACACACATGCCTATATACATGATAATCAGCTGCACACATATAGATGTATGAAAAGCATTGGCATAAACTTTGACATAGATATCAACTGTCATGGGTCGGATTAAATTAATTAACAATGATCTTTATGTACTTTTAGGTACTTGAACCGAATGCTTCATCAGAAGCTACACTTTGTTATACACAGTACTTTATAAGTTGAGAAAAACATGTGATCTCATGAATTGTTAAGAAGAAGCTACTAAAGTGTTTATGAAATATGTAAAATGAGCTCTATATTGATCCAAAACTAAAGCAGTGAAATCAGGGGTGGAGTGCTGTTTGTTTAAGTACCGGAGGGCCCCCATCATAGGGCCCCCATGTAACGACCGTTCCTACAGTGGCAAGTTTACATACATCAGCCAACTATAACAGACCTTTCGTCATATTGACAATATTATTCGGAGGCATCGTCAAAGGCTACCGGCAACTTTCAAAGTGGAATATGTTTCGCATGTTACTTGGTGTATTAGTTGACGTTGTGAATCAATCAACTCAACTTAAATGTCAATATGACAACTTTGACCGTTCCATTCCTTTTTATTGGCTCTCTCACATGACATCGGCTTTCCTGACAACTGGATCTTTTAGCGCCTAAAACATGTATGTGACTTTCCACCGGATATTCCTCACTTAAAAAAGTGAAAAAAGTATGCGTTTTGGTGCACTCCAGCAGCATTACGTCGATGAATAAAATGCTTATTTTTGATACTTTTAACTACTATGACTACTTCTGATAGTACTTTTAATAATTAACATGTTCAAACAGTGCCTAATTACTATTTTGATCTGTGTACAGTGTAGTAATGCTACTTTTACTTCAGTAAATGATCACAATTTTCCTCCATTATTCCACCTTTGACCTCTTTGCAGGGATCTCTTGCCACTTTGCCACCACTGAGCTGAGATCTCAGGTCTCAGTAAATACAACACATGGGTCTCATGCTCTGATTAGATTACACACAGACAAACACTCACATCTTGCAAGGCTCCTGCCACACCGTGGTTTAGTCAGCATTAGGAAACTTAAACACTGGTACTGTAATACTAGTGTCATCCCACATTTGGTCAGAATCATCTTCTACAGTTGTGACGCTGTGGCTTTATCATTTTCAGATCTTATGAAAGAAATAATAGAATATGAGCATTTCTGGAGAGCACTAAACTGTTACAGTTACAGAAGAAAAGCAAATACAAGTTGATGTGGAAGAAAATGAAACATCCTATCCTGCAACAACACTGAGGCTATGTCAGTCCACCACTTAGGTCCACCACCACTTAGGTCCATTGGATGGATTGCCTTAACATTTCTCTCAAATGTTCATGGCCCTCAGAGGATGAATCCTACTGCCTTTGATGCTCCCTTGACTTTTCCTCAAAGAGCCACCACAAGGTTGATATTGTTTTTTATTGAAATATCTCAACAACATTTAGATTGATTGCCATGAAATTTGACATACATGGTGCCCAGAGGATGAACCCTAATGAATTTGGTGACACTGACGTTTCATCTATCACCATCAGTCATGGTATCGAACAATTTGGTTTATGACCAAAACCTTTTGACCAAAGCACTGCCATCATTGTCTGCTGTAATTTCTGTTTAGTGCTAATTAGCAAATGATGGCATACTTACATGCTAAACTAAGATGAAGATGGTAAACATTACACCAGCTAAACATTCGCATTAGCATTGTCAAAGTTTCTAAGTCAATACTAAATGGACTTGTATTTATATATCTCCTTTCTCGACTGCTCAAAGCACTTCATACTACATGTCAACATTCACACAAGCATTCTTACCCTGATGGCAGAGGCTGCCATGCCCGATGCCAACCCTCCCATTAGGATCTAATCTAAATACACACATTCACACACGTGACACAACCATCATCCAATCAGTGGAAGAGTTCAAACTCCGAGCCACAGCCGCATCATCCTGAAGCCAAGTTCAAACTAAACAGCCTTTAACTTTGTCTAAATACCTTAGGATTATTTATTTATTTATTATTTGTTTTGGTGAAGCTCTTTTTAGATAAGCATGTCGAGGCTTTAACGTAACAGGGTCAAACTATACAAGATCTTTCATCAGGAGGAATCCCTTTTTTTCCAAGCAATATGCATAACTCTCCTTGTATTTATGCTTGTCGTTGGCACATATCCACAAAATACCTGTTCTCACTCACACATCCATGGTTTAAACACGTCTTTACTATTTCTTCTCGGCGCAACAACAACTTTGGTCATTGTTGGAAATGTAACACATACAGTAAAGTTCCTAATGTTACAGGCCACCCCTCCCCCAGACATTTAACCTGCTAGATATCTGGCATTACAGAGCTGTTAGCATGGATGAGACTTCCTGTCTTGTTAGGTTTTTTTTGTGTGGTACCTCTGAATAGCATCATCTCATCTGCAAACAAATTCAGATAAAGGAGGAATGCGAGACGGAATCAAAAGCTCAGGCTTGTTGTGAGAGTGTCCAAGATTTCTTTAAAAGTCTTCCAAGTCTTTGGAAGAGCCAGACTCTGTATGCTTTTTCAATTGTATGCCAACCTCCAGGCATAGTGCTCATAATGTACGTCATCTACACTGTTGCAGAGAATTGCAGGAAAGACTCCTCGGTAAATGTAACACTGATTATCAAACAATGTTTTTGCAGCGCAGGATAAATAGGGACGTGAGAGTAACATTGAATGCTCATTGATTGGAACTTTCCACTTCAACACATGGCCCTGAACTGGAAGCCATGAATGCACTCAAGCTGTGGCACTCACACAGACAAATCCCCTGAGGTGTCGCCCACAACTCGGGCAGGCCTAATGGGGTGTTGTCTGCACCTGTGTGTGCAGTGTGTGTGTGTTGGCCTGTTTCATTTACAGCTAATTCACTCAACACTGTGAACTCTGCTAGCTATTCTGGAGGCACCAAGCACCCACATGAGCAGGACTACCGGTACAAAGAAACAGATACTTTGGTGTGCTGGTCTCTATAGGGCTGTGGTGGGTTAATGAGGTGTCAGCCACATACAGTCCAGGGCTGTTGGCTTTCACTGAAGCTATAAAGGTCATTTTGTTGTAAATGAAGCGTAGATTCTTTTGGGTGACCCATCCAAGGAAAGTGGTCAGACATTAACATGGATTGAGGTTTTGAATTTTTAAATCAGCTCATTATAGTCTGAGACAAAGTTTAGATCCACCTTTATGTCTCTATTTGTTCTACGACATGGATCCTAAAAGCATCCTGTTATGTTCTGTCCACCAACATCAACCCTCCCGAGTGCTCAGGCTGTGTGAGGCTGCAGTGATTGAAGTTGTGTTGTGGACGTGTTATGAAGTTTTTGATCATCATGTTACGCTGTCACCACAGCCATGGGATCACGTCATATTTGGGATCTTTTACATCCCAGGCGCCAGACCGGGTCCATATCCCAACTTCCCATCCCATCGACATACCACTGCTGTCCTCATAGTTTCACAGGTATGGAATTACTGAGCTGGGACAGACCAGGAGTTCTTGCAGTTCATTTGGCAAACACGTTGAGATCAATTTTAAGAAGACACACCATGGAGTGTAGTTTCAGCTGTCAGTGCAGGGATATCAGTGAGCAGAGTATTGCTGTTTTCCACGATTAATATTGGGGAGGCATTCAAAATGTTCTTGTTTTTGACATGAAGTGGAAATGAAGCCAAGACGATCAATTCCAAAGCAAACTGGAGGGAATATCAACCCCAACTGATGATTGCTCCACCCACCACATCATGGAAAGTTCATCAGGAGAAATGGGGCCTAACTTGTGCCTAATTATTCAGCTGGGGTGTCTTCAAGTTCATAGTGCCCACAATTCTCTGAAGAAATCTGTGAATATCTTACAGGAACACTTTATGTTACAAACAAGCATAGTTTCCCAAATGTCAGAGTCAGATTCGAAGATCAATATCATCTTCAGCTCTGAGGGTCCAGAATGAAGATTGTGTTAGGGCATGACACACCTCAAAGCCTTGGAGCAAGGGGAACTGGCTCCATCAACAGTGAAGAAGAACACTTTGCATGAACTCAACTGTTATTTACACGGTGAATCTTATGTGCAGGTGTAGAAGTAGACATGGTGGTTTCCAGGACACTTTCATAGCATATGTCCTGCTTCCAATCTCAATATGAATAAATCAAGAAACAGGGCTGGACTGTAGATCTACAGCAGAGTAAGGAATCAAACATTGTAAGTCTGCCAGCAGAGGCAGAGTGCTCTGATGGAGATTTTAATACTCTCTTCACCGATGACTTAACCTTGCACTGCAGCTGGATTCTCACAATGTCACGAGAACATGCAAGAATCGCTGGATCACATGTCACACGGAAATTCATCTTATCAGGCTTCAAGCAATGCATTTGTGTGCGGCAAGCGAGTGCATGGACTAATCAGCATCCTGTGAGGAGCTATTGGCAGCTCCGTGCATGTCTTAGTGTGCAAGACAACACAGAAACACTTCTGTTGGTTCAAAACAACAATTGTTGTCACTAAGTCATATTTAAGATTGTCTTGAGGTGAGAATATTGATCGGTTTCTATGTAATTAGCTTTTAGATTGCTTGTTCTTTGTTATCTGACTTTCAAGATGTGAAAGAAAGGCAGAATAGTTGTTGAGATTTGTTCACACATGAATGCTTACATTTGGTTACATTGCTATTTGCTGTCATTGAAAATAAAATGATGAAATAACAATGTATGTATAGGCTACTTGTATTGTTTAAAATAATGTCGGCAGGGACTGTTGGCCCTTGGGCATTTTCACATTATCAAATCTGGCCCTCTTTGTTTGGACAAGTTTGGACACCCCTGGCTTAGGGGGTTCGGTTCTTTATCAATATCCGTATAGGTTCATTTTCATTTCTAATTACTTGCTGTTTATAAAAATATATTTTAAAAAGAGTAAATTCAGGACAGAATCTGAATTTATAAATATTTGATAAATAACTACTGTTGTTTCTAGAGCCGCAGCAAGGCAAGGCAAGTTTATTTGTATAGCACATTTCAACAACAAGGTAATTCAAAGTGCTTCACATAAAACCATTAAAAGCATCAAAACATAAGGCAAAAGAAAAGGAGATTTCAAAAACAATTAAAAAACAGTGTAAGAAATAAAATGCAGTAGTAAAATGCAGAAATGCAGGAAATTGATTAATATATGAATTGAACGTGGTTCAATTAAAGGCAGCAGCAAACAGAAAAGTCTTCAATCTTGATTTAAATGAGCTGAGGGTCTCAGCAGACCTGCAGCTTTCTGGGACTTTGTTCCAGATATGTGGAGCAGAAAAACTGAACGCTGCTTCTCCATGTTTAGTTCTGACTCTGGGAACAGGAAGTAGACCGGTCCCAGACGACCTGAGGGGTCGGGATGGTTCATAAGGTAGCAGCAGATCAGAGATGTATTTTGGTCCGCAGTGCTAATGTTTACAACAACAAAGTCACGATAGATATTCCTGACATCACAATGCTGAGTGAAGTTCAAATGAAGCATGATAATAAATTATAGGAAAACTGCAAAAAAACTTCTGATAAAAGAACCGGTAACGTTGGAGCTCATCAATATTAATCTCTTCAATAATCTAGGGGCCGTTTGAGCAGGTTTCTCAGGATTAGTCACTATCAGTGAGCCCTTTCACCTTCACATTGTCAATTCATCCATTCTTACAAAATATTGATAAAGCAGCTTAAATGCATCAATTATTTAACATTGTGAATGGTACAGAATATAGTTTAGCTTAAAAAATACCTTGAATACTGGACATTTCCCTCAAATGCAATCGACTTTTACTCTGAAGCATTAATCCCCGACTGTGAGTAGAACAGGCAGCGGGGGTGTTGAATGGGGAATTCCTCCCAAACTGCATGTCTCACACAGCTGTTGTGAACAATAGCCAAATAAACAGGAGGCTGAACGACATATGACGTTTAGTTTGAGCCTCGAACGCTAAGACTGAGAAATGTATCCCTGCGTGAAATTACATTAACATGTCATCATTTTCAAAAGGGCCGCCCGCGTTTATCACAGCCCATATCTGGCAGCTGTTCTGTACAGCGGCCAGTCCATTAATCTCAACTTGTGACTTCACTCTTTTTGTTCGTGCACACATCGCCCTGTACATGAAGTATCAGTCATTTGGCTTAGTTCACAGGCGCGTTCTTTTTATGTGGCATGTGTGTCGGTGCATCATCCGTGTGCAAGAGCGGTTTTGCCCATCTGACGAGAGTGAAGTGCTTGACCCCAGCAGCACACATTGAGCTATAGACGTGGCTCGGACACTCTGCGTGTCAGCAACTGCTGTGGGAGAAAAGATTGATTAATTACCAGTAATGATTCGGGGTATAGGGTTCTTGGGCATGAGAAACTGCCTCTTCGCCGTCCAACTCTTAGTGACAGATGCTTCGTCTTGTACGTCGAACACACGCGCACACACGCACGCACGCACGCGCACGCACACACGCACACACACACACTTGTACATACACACAGCTTTAACATTCTTCAGCTGCTGCTTTTAAGATCTGAAGGTTCCTGATTATTGCCCCCTCCAGAATGATCATCCATATAACTGTTGTTTTTACTGTTGTCCTTTTCTATTGGTAATCCCTGATGGTTGATTTAGTATCCATGATTACAAAATGATTGGCCTTTATAAGCAGTTTATGGACACTTAATATCTGGATTGGAACACAGTATAAAGTTACTGTATGCAGATGTTTCGACATTTTAAGAGGTTATTAATGTATTAATCAACAACTTTTAGTTCATAACTGGTGAATACCACTAATCATATTTAACAATAAAGATGCAAACAAATTACAGAAATATGATGACGAAATCCGAACAAATGTGTCTTTAATTTATAATAAAATGCACGGACTTAGTGAGTTTCATCGCACATGCACAGTAAATAGTAATCAGAGCTCCTTAATTAGTTGCATGTGTAACGTACTACAGAATAGCTCTGATGCAATAACACATACAGCACTCTGATGGTCAAACAAGGGGAGGTGGTCAGTGGGTCTTAATATAGAAAGGTTAGTCAGTGGATGGAGTGAAGGGGTGAGGTTTACAGCAGTGCTCGTGTTGACGGAGTGGGTGAAGACAGGCTGCTAAGATATGGTTACAGACTGACATGCGGCTTCACAGTGAGAGCTTTCTGTTTAATAGAGCTGTACCTCTGAACGGTTTCCACTTCATCCGGTCAATCTGACAACAAATGTAAAGTGTTTTCAATTGTATTCTTTGGTGATCGATAGAGCTGTAACTGTTCATTTGTTGATTGACAAAAAAAAAAAAAAAAGATATTTAAAAAAAGAATAATTAATAAACAATTAAATGAGTCATTGACTACAGAAGTACCAAATCTGACGTTTTATGCTTTCCTCACGTCATTTAAAATGTATTACCCTTTTTTGGGCTCTGGCAACTTGCAATTTTGTATTATTATTGTTCAGACAATTCTTTAAGCTAATATTTGGAACTAAACAGTTAGCCATAGTGACAAATTAAATTATAGGTTAACGATGACGGAATAACAAAAGCTTCCAGACCCTCGTGTTGCTGCAACCCTTTAAATAAAGGGCTCTTCGTGATGTGGGCCTGACTCTCCTTGGGCCCTCTGGGACCTGTCTTAGCAGGCTGTAGTAGAAAAAGTAGCTTTGTCCAATTCCAACCTGGGCCTGACAACCAACTCTGCTCCATAGACTGACAACCAACCGGCTCTGCTCCACAGACTTTACATTATTGTTTCAGATTTTCTGAATTTTTAGGCTGGTTTTGTGGATTTGGAGCAAGTCATGGTCAAACGTTATGTAATGGTGATACTCCTTACCTCGAGAGGTTGGAAAGAGAAATACGTTCCTAGAATTATATGATTGGCAGAGTACATTAGCAATGTGCTGCTTTGGCTTTTTTTTTGACAAATGTTTTTATTGGCTTTTCCACAATACACAAACAAGACAAAACAAGGCACAACAAAAAACACTTAGAGAAATTTCAAATAAAGATAAAAATGGCATGTGTTGTTGGACGTTACTGACTGTTTCTCAGCAGAAACAAAAATTAAAAATAACAGTAGAGGGTGACAGATATGTACATGCACAGGTAGATACATATCATACCCCACAAATAGAATGCTCCCACATTCCCTAATGTGACCAGTCAGAGATGAAAAAAAATGAGAAAAAAATGGGGAAGGGAAACAAAAACAAAAAGGAAAACGGTAGACTATATGGTTACAACAAAATCTTCCCCCTCCAGAAACTCCAGAAATGAGCCCCAAATCTTTGCAAAGATGTTATATTTCCCTTTAACTGCATAAGTAAGTTTCTCTAGGGCGAGGCACTGTATCAGTCCCTCGATCCAATTTCGTTTGCTTGGCCTGTGTACAGATTTCCAAGCCGTTGCAATTTTATGTTTAGCTTCAAGAAGACAAAATATGACCAGCTTCTTTTTGCTGCTGTTAAGTGTACAGTTTACTGGGAAACACCCAAAAAGACAGAGTTTTGGACATAATGGAAGTTGTTTGTTAATACAGTTAGATACAATTGTAAGAATCTCTTTCCAGAAATCCTGAATGAGGGTGCATTCCCAAAGGCAATGAGACAAGCTACCTTTATGAAGACCACATTTAACACAAGCATCCGGTGTATTGGGGTACATGCGATGCAGTAACTCTGGAGTAATGTATGTTCTCATCACCCATTTATACTGGAGAAGTTTGAACCTTGAGTTTATTGTTTGGACTTGACTCTGTAGACATATGTCCTGCCACTCTTCTTCAGTGATTTCTTCATTTAGGTCTGAACACCATGCTAGCCTTTTGTCATCGGAGGGTTCTTTTGCTGCAGCTATGATAGTCTGATAAAACTTTGAGATCAGTCCAGCTGGTCCATAATGGTTTAAAGCTATCTTTTCGAAAGAATTTAGAGAGGGGAGATTTACAGAGTTCTGTGTCTTTGTTATGAAGCTTCTTATCTGGAGATACTTGAAATTTTTTTTGTATCTATGCTAAACTTTTGCTTGGTATCATTAAAACTTAAAAAAGTAAGAGTATGACAATCATATAAATCTGAAATCTTTCCGATACCTCTGTCTGCCCATAACTTAAAACCAGAGTCGTTAGTACCTGGCGTAAAGTTTCTGTTCCCCCAAATAGGTGAGTATTGGGATAGAGGAGTTTTTTCTCCAAGATAGCTTAACACCTCATGCCATACTGTCAGCGTATTTTTAACAAAGGGGTTTGCAGTGTGTTTCTTCAAAGTGGCTAAGTTTGCTGAGTAGAGGTAGAGATATAAGGGGATTTTGGAAGTTGTTGTTTCCTCCATCCATATCCAGTGCAGCGTTGACTGGTGTTCAAACCAATATGAAGCTGCTCGTAATTGGGCAGCCCAATAGTATCCCTGGAGGTAAGGGAGTTTTAACCCACCTCTGTCATATGGTAAGTATAACAGGGTCATGCGCAGTCTTGAGCGTCTATCGTTCCAAATGAAATTACAAAAAAGCCGTTTCATTTTAATAAATAAATTAGAAGGAGGAGCAAGTGGGATGTTTTGAAAAAGGTACAGGAATTTAGGAAGAATATTCATCTTCAGAATATTGATACGCCCAATCATGGAAATTGGCAAAGATTTCCATCTATTAATAGATTCAACTACTGACTCAGTCACAGGGTTATAGTTAGTCGGTACCATGGATTCTATTGTAGGTGTGATTTTAACACCGAGGTATGTGAAGCTGTCCACAATGTTCCTAAATGGAGAATTTAGTGGTGGAGTTAATTTAATAATTTTTTCAAAAATAGGTTTGTAGACTTAGATGCATTAACCTTATAACCTGAGAAACTACCATATCTTCCTATTAAACTTAGTAAAGAAGGTATAGATTGTTTCAAGTCTGTCAGAAAGAGCACTATATCATCAGCAAATAGTCCTATATTATTCTCGATATCATTAATTGTGATACCAGTTATCTCACTATTGCCTCTAATTGCAATTGCTAGAGGTTCGATGGCCAGGACAAAAAGAAGAGGAGACAAGGGATACCCTTGTCTTGTACCTCTACAAAGAGAAAGCTGTTTTGATACCATATAGTTGGTCATTACTGAAGCGCTTGAGTCATGATATAAGAGTTTGATCCAACCAAGGAAGTAGATTCCAAAACGGTTAAGCACTTCAAATAGACATTTATGCTCGACCCTATCAAAGGCCTTTTCCGCATCAAGTCCTATCACAGCCACATCCGGTATTTCTTTCTTGGCATGACATTCTGCTTTGGCTTTTTAATGATTTTAACAGTGAATAATGACCTCCTGGGAACAGTGTTCCTTAAATTCATTGTCTTCTGTCTCGATTGCCAGGCGATGTGGTGGTTCACTTTTACACTGTGATCTGTCGGCTTTAGCTTCTATCTTTATCATTCTAACCTGTTGTCACTGCTGAATCAGTTTGACATCCTTGGTACATGCTTGAAAAAACCCCAACAACCCAAATATCCAACCCCTTACCTGCCAACTACATGCCAAGGCCTTGTGATTGGAAGGTTAATCAAGTGTTGAACAGATATTGTTTTGTTCACCGATAGGAGTTATATGAAAATGGAGCCGCTGTTAAAATCAGAGAAGCAACTCAGTTTACATGGATTTATAGTGGCCCTGTGTTTAAATTTAGCCACGCTAACACCATGACTCTAGGGATGCAATGTTGGTCTGTCGGGCTATCAGTTGATCATCAAAATATCTCAACAACTTCTAGGGGACATGCTATTTGAAACAGGCATTCATGGTCCCCAGGAAGGTGTATCTTAATGACTTTAGTAATCCAGACCTTTCGTCCAGCAGCACCAGCAGGTCAAAGTTTTCAATCATCCATTGAACTATCTCAGCATCTCCAGTGTCACCATGATGTTGGCATTTTAAATCTTCAGTGAAATCTCACAACCACTATTGGATGGATTACCATGACATTTGGTACATAGATTCATGGTGCTCAGAGTATGAATTTAAAGGTTTTCACATATCATGTGAAGTATCTCCTAGATTGATTTAGCCCAACATCTGCATCAGCATGTTAGCATTGTCATTGTGAGCATGTCAGTATGCTGATTTTAGAATGTGGCCTGAGGAACCGCTGTGCATTAGCACAGCCTCACAGAGTGGACGGCTTTTGACTCTTAAGCTAGATTTATAACGAGCACAAGAGACTTTAGGGATTGCTAATCAAGCGAAGGCTGTCATTCGTGATCGGGTTGTGATTTAATAACATTCCCTGCAGTAGCTGTGTTAACATACTTTTAAGAACGACAAGTGTGAGGGAATGCCTCATTTAATTTACTGAATATGACACATTCACTGCAAAAAGAAGTCTGGTTGTATAGAAGTCTATGAGAAAATGACTCTACTTCTCTCTTGATTTATCACCTCAGTAAACATTGTAAACATGAGTTCATGGTCTCAATCTCTTCAAGTCTTCTTCAATACAGCATGATGCTCATTTCGTAAATGATGGTCCATTTAGAGTCAAACAGACCATAAAGCAGAGTATGCTTTAGGGCGGGCTTACTGTGATTGACAGGTCGCTGCCGCTACCAGAGACATATACGGCGTGTCAACATCACTCCTCTACATTCCAAATATGGTAACTTCTGTTCATTACCTGCAAAAAACAACCATGACCACAGGCGTAAACCAAAGTCGCCGGACTCAAGGCTTCATAACGGCAGTCCACAAACCAATGGGTGACGTCACGATGACTACGTCCACTTTATATATACAGTCTATGGTTGTTAGGTTGCTGTAGGTTGTAGGTAGGTGGGTAATGCAGGAGTATAAATCCAGCCTCACATTTGATATATGTTGATGATACCTGGTACTCAATGGCTCTACGGTCTGGACTGGGCAAATGACAAATTTAGCTGTGATAGCAGCACAGGTGGCTGGAGGGAGAAAGATACACGATGACTGGTGTGCTACGTCCCGGGTGGTTTACAGAAGCTATGTTCAGGATGCATGTTTCGATGCCTCCTGGATCTGCCAAGGCAAATATCAAACGATGGAATGAGGAGCAAAGACCAAGGCGGTCCTCACACCGGAGTCCCGTTACGTGAACTCTCTTCTTTTTTCTCCTCTCTCTCCAACTTGTTTTTTCTTTTCCATCTGATGAATCCAAAACAGCAGGGCCCCGTGGCTGCTGCTAATTGAGATAATTGTGTGGCATGAGGCTGAGCCATTGCTATGCCGGTCCAGTTATTCCTACTATGGGGTAACATGGTGGCACGCAGATTCCGTAGATATTTGTACAGGGAGCAGAGAATTGGAAATTGATCCAGGCACAGCACGTACGCCGCCGTGATCCCCCCCGCCCGGAGGTCTTCCAAGTTGCTGGATACGCTGTGTTGTGTTGTATCAACAACTACTGTTATAGTAGAGCTTTGTCCTGTCTGCTGCGGTGACTCTCTAAGAATAGCTCAATGGTAGCTGATATTCTGTCAACTTGGCTGGCAGGACTGTTGCAATACTCAGAGGGAGGTGGCAATATCAGAGTCTCAGTCACTGAATCTTTGTTTATAGAGTCCCATGAGAAAACCACAAAAACCTGGGAAGTTTTAAACATCGACAGTTCCATGACAACTGCCAAAGCACAAAGCCCAGCGTATTTATTCATTTGAGAGAAAGAGTTTATAATCCTTCCGTTCTTACCTTTCACAATAAAAGCCCTAGACATACAGTATACACTGCATCCCTGCTTACCACTCAGTGAAGGGAACTTCGTGAATCACTAGTGAATGACAAGTACGAGGACCTTGGAGGAAGGAGTTGCATTTTGTTGTGCCAATGTTTGCCTGAAGAAATAAAGAATGAACAAGACAATTTCAAATCAAGGTCCACTTACAAGCTTGTTCTGGAGCTTTTGACCACGTCATATTGTCTGAATTAGCAGCAAGATTTTAATTTAAATAAATGTCCTTTATGTCTGTCTATCTATATCCATCTATTGTCGAAGGAGGCAACACAATGGTGATTGAGCCTGTGGCCCACTGATGAAAGCATTGCAATATTTTCAGTATTACTGAAATGAGCTTTATTAGGGAACGGTCAGACATGAGGGGGCATTTGCCTCCCGTTCACTTCCATTCCATCCTCGGCTGGAGATGGTGCACTCGCCTGCATTCATCCACGTGGGGCCGTGCCTTTACAGTTTTTCTGGAACCATGCCCACAGTTCTAAAAGCTTGAAGCAGATGTACCAGCAAAAAGACTCCAGGCTGAAAACTGTTCTCACTCAAACAGGAAAACTATATCAACCAGGACTGAAATCTTAAGGGTTGCCTCGAGTTTTAATTTAATAATGGACGGCATCCCAATTATGCTATGACGACTCCATCTGCTGATGAAGACTGTGCAAGAAAGGCTCCAGAATACATGAGTGGACCTTGAGTTCAGATTGTTTTGTCAATGATTTTTACTTTTTCAAATCCCAAATAAAAACGCTGTCAAATACCGGAGGCCACCACATGGCAGAAGACTGTCTACTACTGAATGACACTGATGATAAACCAAGCCGCCGCCATCAATCAAGTGAACCAAGGGAAATGCCGCCACCTGGTGACGCTTAAGGCGAACACACTGTCTACCTTTTACTACATGAAACGTGCATGCAGACCTGTTGAATATTGATGTGAAATGAAAGCTCTTTTCTTCTTTTCTCACTTTTAAAATACCATCGATAAACTTTGCACCGCATTCAACACGATCCCCGACCAGCAGCAGCGGCGCTGTGCTGGCTGCGTCTCCATGTGCTGACACACCGGGAGAGAGAAACCAGACAGCCGAGGCCGGAGACCTCGCTCTGGTTCTCCGCCCTCTGCACATTGTAACATCTCAGCTTGCGAAACAGAGTTGGGCTGAAAGTAACCGGAGCACTGATGTCACCCCTACGGTTCACATTGCAACAACCGGAAAGCGGAAACCGGAATGTGAATACTTACATGTGGTGCGTCGAGTGTGTGTGTGTGTGTGTGTGTGTGTGTGTTTGTGAGTCGGGCTGTACAGTCTTACAGAGCTAATTTAAGACGTTATATTTCCTGTAAGTGTGCACATTGCTGTTGTGTGTTAGAAGATCAGGTGTGTTATTTCACTTGTGTGTTCAATGTGACATGTTTCATCTGAAACGTTCCACTAAAGGCAACACTGCATAGAGATGTTCGACAGTTTATATAGAAATGCACAATACGAATTTGTTACAAAAAATGTGGTCACTGTCAATATTATCCCGTTCCAGACAGTTTGTATTTTCCCTGATTAATTCTTTGCTTTCTGTGACAAAAAAGTTGTGATATCCGTCCTCACAGGAAAATGCAGGTAGGTACAGTACAGGCAACAAACACCTTCCGCGCCCAGTGTGGGACTTATATTCCTCCTCGTTCAAGATTACGTGGATAACATACGGAAAACATTCTGCACGATATACGCATTAAGGTGCTTAATGTTTCCCTTTCTTTTAGTGTGAAGAAGTTTATATTCTAACACAATTAATGAACAATGAGCTCCTGCATGAACCGCAGCCCACACGTGACAGTGTTGTGTCAAGTACACCTGTAAGTAAGCACAATCACGGATCTACTTAATAACAGCGTATCCATCACAGGGCCTGATACTCTCACTAGGACAGCGTGCCCCACTGAACGGCAGAAAAAAACAGGAAGAGGACTGTTTTGAAAGTGAAATGCGATGGTGTCTGACTTCCACGGAAAGAGGAACTGCCGATGGGGTTACTGGAAAGGGGCCTCCTCTTTCCCACGTGTATCTTCCCTTTTTTTGAATACCATTTTCATATAATGCAACTTAGCTGCTTCCAAATTTACAATTCATGACAAAAGAAAATCTATACGAAATATTCCAAAATTATCAACCCCCCCCCCTCAAAAATAGAGATAAAAAGGGAGCTAAAGTTTGGCTACTGCACACATTTCTGTTTCATTACTTGTGTGTTTTCTCAGTTTGTTCTGAGGCAGAAATCTCCACTTAGCACCGACATCCACTAAACTTTCCACTTTCATTTCAAATACGTGTGTGTGCGTGTGTGTGTGTGTGTGTGAACTCCACACCGATGCATACAGCTGGGCGGTACTTCAGCTCTGCGATGAAGGGACGCAGAGATCCCACCCTAGGCCGCAGGGGGGAAAAAGGACAAAAACTGTTCAATTGGATCGCTTTCCTTGGATTGCTGGGCTGCAGCATGTTTCCTTGGTAACGGGGGGGGGGGGGGGCAGCCAGACTGCACTGTGGAGTCCCACCGCATCGAGGGCCAGCCTAAATATACACCCATTTTTCTCGCTCGCTCGCTCGCTCGCTCTCGTGCACGCATACAGACTCACTTGACTGCAGAGAAAGACACCATGCATGTGGTCTTGTGTGTACTGCAGAAAACACAAAGACACACACACACTTCCACCCTCTTCCAACCCGTCTCTGGCAGTTTCTCCCCCCACCCCCCTTTATGCAATCCCAGCCTGATGCACAAGAGTCTAACCACTCTCTCCAGGTGATGCGGTGGATAATGAGCTAATATACTCTAGTGGAGTGTGAGTGTGTGCGTGTTTATGGCCTTGTGCCTGCTGACAAGTGTAAAGTCTAATTTCATAATAATGAGCACATCTGAGTGCAGTGCAGACTAGTTTGTGTGTGTGTGTGTGTGTGTGTGTGTGTGTGTGTGTGTGTGTGTGTGTGTGTGTGTGTGTGTGTGTGTGTGTGCTACTGATGTAAAAAGGAGTTTGTGTGCCACTGGGCCAGCGTGGGTTACACAGCTTAGATGTCACAACGTCCTGACTGATCTTCCATGAATCTCTTATCACAATAAAGCTGCTTTGGCAGTTTGCCTTCGCCCAGAATCGATACACATGATGTGGTGCTACATCTTTTCCTCCTTAAGCTGAATATTCAGTGTCCTGGAGTTGTTCATCTTCCGTGGGGTATAAAATCATTTGGTCTCTATTAATACAATTAAAGGGCAAGCCAATACACTTCAAATACCTTCAGTGGAAAAAGAAGAATTGAATATATATATATGTGAACAAATACAGGGACGGACAGGAATGACATAAATAAACCCAAAAATGTGTGGATTCCCGGACGCAATTTGAGAAATCAACCAGTTAATGTTACATTTTCTTCATGTTGGGAATTCGGCTTTTCTTCCTGTCATGCAAAGACGTTTTCAAATTGTTATCAAAGAGACGTGGACCCGTTGGTTTGTGGACTACTGTCTTGAAGCCTCGAGTTTGGCATTTCAGCCATCGCCATCTTGGTTTTTTGCAACCAGTGAACGGAAGTGACCATATTTGCACTGCAGAAGATTGATGCCGTGGTAGAGATGCCGTATACGGCTCTGGTAGCAACCTGTCAATTTTCTATTTTATTCTAAATGGGACCATAAGATAGTAAATGGATTGACACAATCAACTCATGTTTACAATGTATGTAACAAATCAAGTGAGAAGTAGAGTAATTTTCATTTTTTTTGCAACCAGAGGAGTCGCCCCCTTCTGGTCAGTAGAGAGAATGCAAGTTTAAGACACTTCCGCATCGGCTTCACTCGGCAGAACCGGAGGTCGCCACCTGATTCTTATGCTAAACCTTACCTTTATTTTCTGTGAGGCTTGCTCATACAAGTGTGTTGCTGTATAGGCCCGGATCAGACAGGGTGTACTTCTTAAGGTTTCGGGTAAGTTGTTTTCATTTGTTGAAACTATTACGTAACGTAAAGTTCGTGGTTTGTGTTAGCTCTCATTCGGTTGTTGCCTAACAACCAATAAAAAAGAAAGACTTAGCTCAAAACGCTTTGTCTAATTGGAGGTCTTCAACAATTAAAATACAACTCAAGACTTTTTTTTAAAATTAAATTGGAGTATTTTTTGAGTATTTAGTATTTTCTCGAGATGGTAAAAAAACAATTGTGCTCGGAAGTCTTCAACAATCAGGGCAGTGCCGTGGACCTGGCTTTCTTTAACCTGAAAAATGCCCCCCAGTCTAAGACCAGCTCTAAAAAGAAGAATTTCAAAATGAGCTCAGGTGGTTGGAATATCAGGACTCGTATTCGAGGGCCTTAACAAAATAATAAGGATAGGAAAGACATGACATGCTGCAAATCTGTTCGTACAGGTGGCACCATGTCTTGGATAATGTCAATAAGATACATGTTGCCTTGGGAGCCAAGCACATACCATTACCTTCTGTTCCCCATTGCAGTCTTTGCTTCTAATGTCAAATAAAGACAAGAATCCCCCAAAAAACTATACAAAAGGAATGTTTATAGCGTTCAGATAAAAACACGAACCGATTTCAGCACCGATTGGTCAAACACATTTACAACCGCCCGAAGGCAACGGCTGCCAACAGCAGCATGTGTCAGGATCCAGGATCCCTGTCTGACCTGACGTTCCATGGCCACACCCTTGAGTGTGCACAGCTGAGGACACTCCAGCTGATCACCTCCTGCTGCCTGACACACCAGACTCAGGGCCCACTAATGAGTCTCCTGGCACTACATAAGCTCTGGCCCTGCAGTCTGGGGTTGTCAGGTCGTACCGTTTTTCACCCGCGTCAACCCTGTGGCGTCCTCTGCCCTCCTTGTGTGTATGGATTACACTCCGCCGCTCTGCCCTCCTTGTGTGACACGGACTACTCTCGCCGTCAAGCTGCCAGCCCTCCGGTGTCGAGCCACGGGCCTCACACCGTCGCTCTGCCACTCTGGTGTCGGACCACGGGCTCCACACCTTCACACATTCGAAATAAAACCTGTTCATAGTAACTTCTGTCTCCTGTGGTCTTGCGTTTGGGTCCTACCTGCGAACTCCCACATAACAGAACGACCTGACCATAATGGACCCAGCAACCACAGGAGCAGCTACACTGTACGGCCCTAACAGTCTGCTGGAGGAGGTGAGAAGTGTCACTGCTGAGATTTCTCGGATTGGCTGCTTCGTGCAGGAACTAGCCCGGACAGTCAGGTCTCCCCCAGTTCCAGCACCTGCACTATTCCCTCCAGTCCTCGCTCCGCCGGTCTGGGAATCCCCTGTGCCGGTTCCAATTCCCTATGACGGAACACTGGGGAAGTGCCAGGGCTTCCTGTTGCTTTGCCAACGAGTGTTTGACCGTCGGCCTCAGACTTTTGCCTCGGACGGGTCCAAGGTCGCCTACGTGGTTGGATTACTGCGGGGAAGGGCTTTGGACTGGGCTGCGAGAACATTACGTTTTGATCGGCCTAATACTGTGGGTTATGTGGACTTTGTGGCGGCTCTGATGAGAGTTTTTGACCCTCTGGGGGACTCTGATTATATGGCCAAGCACCTTCTCAGCCGGAGAGGGAGCCAAGCAAGTGTAGCGGAACACGCTGTGGCCCGGCCGACTCCGGCTCCCCGGATTCGGACGGATTGCAGCCAGCTCCTGTTCCTGCCACCTCTTCGCCGCAGCCAGCTCCGGTTCCTACCGCCTCTGCGGCACAGCTTTCCCCAGTCCCGGCCGCCGCCGTCTCTGTACCGCGGCGACCTCCAGTCCCGGCCGCGGCCATCCCAGAGCAGCAGCGACCTCCAGTCCCGGCCGCCGTCTCCGTACCGCGGCGACCTCCCGTCCCGGCCGCTGCCGTCCCAGAGCAGCAGCGACCTCCAGTTCCCGCCGCTGCCGTCCCGGAGCAGCAGCGACCTCCAGTTCCCGCCGCTGCCGTCCTGGAGCAGCAGCGACCTCCAGTTCCCGCCGCTGCCGTCCCGGAGCAGCAGCGACCTCCAGGTCCCGCCGCTGCCGTCCCGGAGCAGCAGCGACCTCCAGGTCCCGCCGCTGCCGTCCCGGAGCAGCAGCGACCTCCAGGTCCCGCCGCTGCCGTCCCGGAGCAGCAGCGACCTCCAGTCCCGGCTGTCGTCTCGGAGCCGCAGCTATCCCCGGACCTCGCGGTCTCAGAGCCAGAGCCGCTCCCAGTCCCGGCCGCTGCCGCCTCTACGCCAGCTCCAGTTCCTGCCGCCTCTACGCTGCAGCCCGCTCCAGTTCCTGCCGCCTCAGCGCCGCAGCCCACTCCAGTTCCTGCTGCCTCAGTGCCGCAGCCAGCTCCAGTTCCTGCCGCCGCAGCGCCAGCTCCAGTTCCTGCCGCCTCTACGCCGCAGCCCGCTCCTGTTCCTGCCGCCGCAGCGCCAGCTCCAGTTCCTGCCGCCGCAGCGCCAGATCCAGTTCCTGCCGCCGCAGTGCCCGCTGCCGTCTCGGAGCAGCAGAGACCTCCCGTGCCCGCTGCCGTCGCGGGGCAGCAGAGACCTCCCGTGCCCGCTGCCGTCGCGGGGCATCAGGGACCTCCAGTACCTGCCACTGCTGCACCAGCATCCTATTCTCCAGAGCCCTTCAGCCCGCCCGGCCGTCCGCCGGAGCACCCGTGTCCGGAGCCCTTCCGCCCGCCCGGCCGTCCGCCGGAGCACCTGTGGCCGAGGCTCTTCTGCAGCCCCGTGGCCGGTCAGAACCAGTCACCCCTCCTCCGGACCCCCTCCTCCCACCCTGGCCGGCCTTCTAGCTGTGGGGCCATCCCTCCTCCGGACCCCCTCCGGCTGCCCTTTTTTGTGTCTGGTGGTACGTCTGGAATCCGTACCTTAAGGGGGGGGTACTGTCAGGATCCAGGATCCCTGTCTGACCTGACGTTCCATGAGTCTCCTGGCACTACATAAGCTCTGGCCCTGCAGTCTGGGGTTGTCAGGTCGTACCGTTTTTCACCCGCGTCAACCCTGTGGCGTCCTCTGCCCTCCTTGTGTGTATGGAGTACACTCCGCCGCTCTGCCCTCCTTGTGTGACACGGACTACTCTCGCCGTCAAGCTGCCAGCCCTCCGGTGTCGAGCCACGGGCCTCACACCGTCGCTCTGCCACTCTGGTGTCGGACCACGGGCTCCACACCTTCACACATTCGAAATAAAACCTGTTCATAGTAACTTCTGTCTCCTGTGGTCTTGCGTTTGGGTCCTACCTGCGAACTCCCACAGAACAGCATGTGTCCGTTAGCTCCATTTAACGAGAATACCCAGCTCAGTAGCTACTTGAAAACCACCTAAAAATGTGTCTGTCGTGTCTCTGCAAATTATTTGCTTCGCTGGTGAAAACAAAACCTCCTGGGGTTTCAGTGGCTTTCTTTTTTTTTCTTTTGGAAAATCGATCTTTCAATGGAAATGCTTTGTCTTCCTGAGCTTCTTGAAGTACACCTCCTGTGGTTATCCTTGGTGTGGAGGAGGAGGGGGGCGGACAAGGTCTGGAAGGAGGAAAAGGGGGAAGACGAGAGAATTGGAGAAGGATGTGAGATAAAGTAGGCCACGTGGTCCAACTCACGTGTGCATCGAGGCCCCCTCAGTTCCAACGTCAACCTGAGGCACCTGTTGATGCCCACAGAGGACGGAGGTCTCAGAGGGGATTTGGCTCAGCCAACGACACGTGCGCCCATGTTTTCATTAGTGAGTGGTTGTGCGAGGCACAATAAGTGGTCGGGGTGTAACGGTTCACAGAAATTCCAAATCCTCGCTGGTGAGACTCTCAAGAGCAGGGGTGGGCAATTGTTTTTCCCAAGGGGCCACATGAGAAACAGGGACTGTTGTGGAGGGCCGGACCAATAGGCTGAACTCAATCCTGCTCAATATTATTCCACCTCTTTAATAAAAGCAGTATGTTGTATGGTTTTTATAAGCTGCGAGTGGTAAGAGTAAATGTTATGATCAGTGGTGGAATGTAACTAAGTATATTTGCTTAAGTACTGTACTTATGTACAAATTCAAGGTACTTTACTTGAGTATTTGTATTTTATTTGACTTTGTACTTCTACTCCACTACATCTCAGAGGGAAATATTGTACTTTTTACTCCACTACATTTGTCTAACAGCTGTAGTTACTTTGCACATTATAATTTTTCAAACCTTTCCTAACTACCCAAACTGAACAACAGAGTATAAAAGAGTTAAAATGAGCTCCACCTAAAACATCTGCAGCAGGAATAATGATCCAAACAAATATACATTTGTAATATTTATATATAATAGAACACTGACAGGGATCAAGTTTTTGCAAAATTAGTTCTTGTATTACTATAACTATTACTATACAAATGACCTCTTTCTGTTTTTCAGTTCAGTGCGAGAAATCTAGTCTTTGAACAAGTGCACTGAAGCCAGGCTGAATGTGTGAGGTGAGATGTGAAGGACAGCTGACAGCTGATGTCAGTGAGAGAGGATCTGGATCTGGATTTGTTCAACTTCATCACAGAGAATGTTTGTTCACAGATGTAGGTCGATCCAAAGAGAACCAACATCTTCTGAGCATCCCTCCTCATGTGTTCCGAACGTTCCCGGCGTTCCGCACGTTCCCGGCATTCCGCACGTTCCCGGCGTTCCGCACGTGCCCGGAGTTCCAGACGTTCCCGGCGTTCCGCACGTTCCCGGCGTTCCGCACGTTCCCGGCGTTCCAGACGTTCCAGACGTTCCCGGCGTTCCACACGTTCCCGGCGTTCCACACGTTCCCGGCGTTCCGAACGTTCCCGGCGTTCCGCACGTTCCCGGCATTCCGCACATTCCCGGCGTTCCCGGCGTTCTGAACGTTCCCGGCGTTCCGAACGTTCCCGGCGTTCCGCACGTTCCCGGCATTCCGAACGTTCCCGGCATTCCGAACGTTCCCGGCATTCCGCACGTTCCCGGCATTCCCAGCGTTCCCGGCGTTCCACACGTTCCCGGCGTTCTGCACGTTCCCGGCATTCCCGACGTTCCGCAAGTTCCCGACGTTCCGCACGTTCCCGACGTTCCGCACGTTCCCGGCGTTCCGAACGTTCCCGGCGTTCCGCACGTTCCCGGCGTTCCAGACGTTCCCGGCGTTCCCGGCATTCCGCACGTTCCCGGCGTTCCGCACGTTCCCGGCGTTCCGCACGTTCCCGGCGTTCCAGACGTTCCCGGCGTTCCGCACGTTCCCGGCGTTCCGCACGTTCCCGGCGTTCCGCACGTTCCCGGCGTTCCGCACGTTCCCGGCGTTCCGCACGTTCCCGGCGTTCCGCACGTTCCCGGCGTTCCCGGCGTTCCGAACGTTCCCGGTGTTCCCGGCGTTCCAGACGTTCCCGGCGTTCCGCACGTTCCCGGCGTTCCGAACGTTCCCGGCGTTCCGAACGTTCCCGGCATTCCGAACGTTCCCGGCGTTCCGCACGTTCCCGACGTTCCAGACGTTCCCGGCGTTCCGAACGTTCCCGGCATTCCGCACGTTCCCGGCATTCCGAACGTTCCCGGCATTCCCGGCGTTCCGCACGTTCCCGGCATTCCGAAAATTCCCGGCGTTCCCGGCGTTCCGAACGTTCCCGGCGTTCCGCACGTTCCCCGCGTTCCCGGCATTCCGAACGTTCCCGGCATTCCCGACGTTCCAAACGTTCCCGGCGTTCCGCACGTTCCCGACATTCCAGACGTTCCCGGCGTTCCGCACGTTCCCGGCGTTCCCGGCGTTCCCGGCATTCCGAACGTTCCCGGCGTTCCGCACGTTCCCGGCATTCCCGGCGTTCCGCACGTTCCCGCCGTTCCCGGCGTTCCGCACGTTCCCGCCGTTCTGAACATTCCCGCCGTTCCCGGCGATCCGCACGTTCCCGCCGTTCCCGGCGTTCCCGGCATTCCAGACGTTCCCGGCGTTCCCGGCGTTCCCAGCGTTCCGCACGTTCCGAACGTTCCGCACGTTCCCGCCGTTCCGAACATTCCCGGCGTTCCGCACGTTCCCGATGTTCCCGGCGTTCCCGGCGTTCCGCACGTTCCCGGCGTTCCCGGCGTTCCCGGTGTTCCAGACGTTCCCGGCGTTCCGCACGTTCCCGGCGTTCCGAACGTTCCCGGCGTTCCGAACGTTCCCGGCATTCCGAACGTTCCCGGCGTTCCGCACGTTCCCGACGTTCCAGACGTTCCCGGCGTTCCGAACGTTCACGGCATTCCGCACGTTCCCGGCATTCCGAACGTTCCCGGCATTCCCGGCGTTCCGCACGTTCCCGGCATTCCGAAAATTCCCGGCGTTCCCGGCGTTCCGAACGTTCCCGGCGTTCCGCACGTTCCCCGCGTTCCCGGCGTTCCGAACGTTCCCGGCATTCCCGACGTTCCAAACGTTCCCGGCGTTCCGCACGTTCCCGACATTCCAGACGTTCCCGGCGTTCCGCACGTTCCCGGCGTTCCCGGCGTTCCCGGCATTCCGAACGTTCCCGGCGTTCCGCACGTTCCCGGCATTCCCGGCGTTCCGCACGTTCCCGCCGTTCCCGGCGTTCCGCACGTTCCCGCCGTTCTGAACATTCCCGCCGTTCCCGGCGATCCGCACGTTCCCGCCGTTCCCGGCGTTCCCGGCGTTCCCGGCATTCCAGACGTTCCCGGCGTTCCCAGCGTTCCGCACGTTCCGAACGTTCCGCACGTTCCCGCCGTTCCGAACATTCCCGGCGTTCCGCACGTTCCCGATGTTCCCGGCGTTCCCGGCGTTCCGCACGTTCCCGGCGTTCCCGGCGTTCCCGGCTTTCCGACCGTTCCTGGCGTTCCGCACGTTCCCGGCATTCCGAATGTTCCCGGCGTTCCCCGCGTAAATATTACAATATAATTTAAGATTTGTACGTTACATCACCATTTAAAAAATGATATTTTGTGGAAAAATGTATGTCAATGGGTTAGCTTGCCAGGTCAAATTAGATCCATGTAAATTTGTCACATCAAGGTCAACTTCTATTTGCACCTCCTTGAGAGTCCAAAGCAGCGGAAGCTCTCCTAGCTCATTAGCACCATTAACTTTCATATAATTAACCCCCTCTGCCGGAGTATACACTGCTCCACCACAGAGGAAAAGTTTCAAGACAGTTTCAACTGTTTCAAACTCTGAATTTATTGCCCCGTTAGCAACCGAGCTAACAGGCTTGCTGACTCTTGAGCTTCTTCCTCCTTCAATATTTTTTTTTTTGCGACAGCAAAATAAACACGGTACAGAGAAAACAGAAAAAGCTTGGAAACTGTTTTGGGACTTGCTTAGCTCTGCCATGTTTTCCAGAACCAAACATTTCTGCTCTGACACTTTCTGGTGCGTCAGGGCCTTCAATCTGTATTGTGAGAACTGCTTTACATTTTTAGCATTTCTTCATGCATGATTTGCAAATTTCTATGGTATACAGCTAGTGTCACATCTTCTCTAAAAAGATTAAAGCTTGCTGAAAATGTTGTAAAGATCATTTTGACAGCTTCTCTTCTTCATGGCCCCGAATTTAAGGTGCTGCTCGGACGGAGGGACAAAAAGGTCTGCTCTCTACGAGACACCCCATAACCTAATGGCCCTCATCACGTTCCTTCAAATTCACTTTGACCCCCGATTTCATCATGCCCTTCTAGTTCTCTTTGGGAGCCTTGCGTCAGCAGTAATGGGATGTGACGGATGTTTAAGGGCAGTACTGTGTGAGAACGGGACCCGGTGGAGGATCTGCGTCTGCAGGGACCATGGGAAGAGGAGTGGGGTCCAGCCCACAAGCCTCCCTCCGCTTTCTCTCTCTCATGCATAACTCCTCTTCCCTACCTTCATTTTTTGCAGATGCTCTTTCTCCCTGTTTTGCCCTAGCCTCTTCCCATCTCCCGCTCTAACCCGTCACCCCCCACCCAGTCTTTCATGCCTTCGCCTCCCCTCCCCTCGTCTCTGCGATGCTTTTGTTTCTGCCGATCTGTAAGGAGTCTAAGCCGTGGAATGCTGCTGGCAACCTCAATCCCGCCTCCTCCTCCTCCTCCTGGCATTCCCATGCTGGGTCATTGTGGGTGGGATTGAACGAGCAGAAGGTCACAGCCAAGGAAGTGAACTAGGAAGTTTTCACAAGAGTATGGTGGAACGTAATTATTGCAGTCCACCTTTTCCCCGTCCCCAGGCCTCAAAGGATTCATTTCAGCAAACAAATAATACCACATTGTTGTTCAGGACTTGTGCTCATTTGTTAAATTCGTGGAATTAGGGAGTGTCATACCTTTCTATACCTAAGCCAAAGTCCAGATTTGAGCTCATACTTAGTTTAAAAGGAGCTCAGAATTGAAAGGCATTTTTACGGCGCCGGCATCTCCATCTCATTTTATACATCACAATTTATTACCTCCGCCAAAGAGGTTTGTGTTTGGTTGTCGGTTTGTTGGTCTTTTTGTCAGCATGATTGTAGAAAAACTACTTTATCCATTGTCATGGAACTTGGCAGAGGGGTGTATCTTGGGCCAAGCCAGAACCCCTTCGATTTTGCAGAAGCTCTGAATCACGGGGAATGCATTATCTTTTTTCCACAGCCTCGGCGGAGGTCTGTGCTCTCCGAGGGCCCTTTATAGTTTAAAGAACTTCAGAACTAAAGTTGCTGGTAACAAAACTTCCACCTGCTATTGTCAGCCAGCTACACGCAGAAAGCCGGAGACTACAGTGTCAAATGTGGTTAGCTTGCAAAGTTTGTTTTAACCTAACATTATGTAACAGCATTGGAGGATTGGGGGAAAAAGTGGCAGTGTAGCAATTTCACTCAGTTTACGGGGTTTTTATTTACCCAAAACTGACATTTTACAAACACAACAGAAAATCTAGCTCCTTCACGAGCCATAGGAAACATAAAACTACCTCAGCTGGTCTGACAAACGTGCAGCATGAGACTGCGTGCTCCTCATGCTCAGCATGTGCCACCCAAAGATGAACTCTCTGATTGCCTTTTATGTTCCCATGATGTGGAGACTAGCTCCAGGTGTGTGGAGTCCAACACCTGCTCCCAATACTGTGACATTGGAGTGGGTGGAGCCACCTGGCAGGAATATAGATGCCTCCAATTGATCCATCTCTCAGCCCCGCCCCGTCACCTGCACCACCTGAATAAATATAATTTAATAATCTCTTAAAAAAACAACAAAAAAGTGGAAATTTATTCGCGAGCATACATATACTAAATGTACTGATGTAAACTTTAATACGTATACTGCATACATTTTTAGTAATTTGAAGTGTATTGTTCATAATAGAACTTTTCAGTTCATTTAGAAATGATAGTGTCTTTTTTGTGTGCATGATGTGCATTTCCTAGAAACACTTGCTGTCTTCCAGATCAATGGCCTTCTGCTATGTTTGGTGGTCACATTCCTTTTTTGGTTTAATGTGGGATGGAGAAGCCATAGATTACATGAGGTGGGGGTCTACACACACACACACACACACACACACACACACACACACACACACATTAGAGGAGAGTGAGTACTGGGCTCCAACGGCCAGCTCCAGTGAAAGGATCTGTGTGTGGCGGTCGCGGTGATTGTGGGGGCCCTTTCTCCTCAGGAGCCTTTGCAAGTTCACAGAGGACACAAAGAGGCTGGAAAAAGGAGGGAAAGTGAGGGTGGACAGTTTTTGTTTCGTTTTGTTTTTTTCACCCTTTCTCCTTAAAGCCTCTTTCTCTTCTTGACTTCAAAGGCCACTCATGCCCATCATCATTCACTTTCGGGCAATTTTCAAGAAAGCCTTGGCTTTGTTGCCACGCACACTTTGCTTTGGAGGCCGTGATGAGGAGCTAAAATAAAGCTGATGCAGACTGAGATGCAAGAGTCATGAACTTCTGTTTGAACATGATTTGACAGAACTGTATCACACCGTGGGGTCTTGTGCTTTGCGATACAGTGAGTTTTAAGTGTCTGTATTGCAGCGGTTCATTTTAGGTGAGCGCGGGCGAGTTCATTCGCACTTTAATCTCGTTGACGATGGGAATATGGATCATTTTAAAAATCATCCCATCAGCTCCTTTGCTCTCCCCTTCCTGCTATCTAGTTACATAGAAAATAAATAACTACTTCCTTCTGCGGGAAAGAAAGTCAACTAAGATACACAGACCATCTGCTAATGCCCCCTTTAGCTTTCCAAGAAAGCGAACCATCTTGGAATAGAAACATTAAGAGGATGGCTCCGTGTTCGCATTATCGTCTGGCTGAGTGGCGTAAGTGTCTCCTATCGAATATGCCACCCATTAGTAGGTGGTGTGAGTGTGAGCCTCCTCGCATGCACTCCCATAAAAACGTGCACATGCAGGGACGAAAACACATGCATCTGCATACACATCTCCCAAGTACTTGCGCGGTTTGACGACCATTTTGTTCTACACTTGTTGCTAATGAGTGGTCGTGAGATGGGAGGCATTTCCTTCCTGGCTTTTTTGTTTCCACAGTGCCCCATTAAGCACCTCATCAATCATTGGATCAGAGGCTGAAACCCTCGTCTGGGGCCGATGGCATGGCTTTGGGGCTAAAGCACCTCTCTCCTCCTCGAGATGCAAGGATTAAAGGGCCCATTTTGTTTGCGGCCATTTGGCTCAAGTGTCTTGAGAGCCCAAATTCCCAGGTCCGTATCCATTTATTGTAATGCACTATGAAGGGGTTATTTAGTCATGTTCTTTTGTCCTCATTTTCACGTACTAGATATAAGTTATTGTTGTGTGTACTCGAAAGTGATCCTCAGCTCCCCGTTACAGCGAAAAGGATTTGCTGTAAATTATATAATTGTGTTGAAAAGTCCATATCTACAGTTGGGAACCATTTGGTCCAATAAAACAAGCATCTTGGGTGCATTACTCCCACCCAAGTTAGCTTTGGGCCAAGAGAAACGCTGATATGCTTGTGACATCAATCTGTCTTGAATTGGTCACTTCACTCAAAGCGCAACGAACTGTTCCCGCTGCTGCTAGCCAGCTAGCTAGCTGACAAGCATGGAGAAATATTTGAGCCACAACGTCAAGCAACGCTTAGCAACATCCATCCATCCATCCATTTTCCTCCGCTTATCCAGGGTCGGGTCGCGGTGGCAGCAGGCCAAGCAGGCCAAGCAGGCCGACCCAGACCTCCCTCTCACCGGCAACATGTTCCAGCTCATTCTGGGAGATCCCGAGGCGTTCCCAGGCCAGCTGGGAGATGTAATCTCTCCAGCGTGTTCTGGGTCTTTGCCGGGGTCTCTTCCCAGCTGGACGTGCCTGGAAAACCTCCAGTGGGAGGCGTCCAGGAGGCATCCTAATTAGATGCCCGAACCACCTCAGCTGACTCCTTTCGACGCGAAGGAGTAGCGGCTCGACTCCAAGCTCCCTCCTGATGACCGAGCTCCTTACCCTATCTCTAAGGCTGAGCCCGGCCACCCTACGGAGGAAACTCATTTCGGCCGCTTGTAGCCACGACCCTGTCCTTTCGGTCACGACCCAGAGTTGGTGACCATAGGTGAGGGTAGGAACGTAGACCGAGTGGTAAATTGAGAGCTTTGCCTTGCGGCCCAGCTCCCTCTTCACCAAGACGGTCTGGTGCAGCGCCTGCTTTACTGCTGCAGTCGCACCGATCCGCCTGTCCATCTCCCGCTCCATCTTACCCTCACTAGCTGAATTGAGAACATACGATGACAGTTAAAAGTTTGGTTCTTTTGAGAACAGCGGCGGGAGACGGAAAAAGGGTCACGTGTCTTGCGGGTGCAAGTGAATGAAGCCGTGAAGCCAGCTAAGCTAAAGCGGCATCTGACTACAAAGTACCGGGATATCAGGGCAAAACAAAGAGACATTAACATAATTAATATTTATTTATCACTATCAAACAGCTTTGAAGTATTTAGGTTATAAGTTTTCAGAATACAAATATGTCCAGTGTTATCTAATTACAAATGGTAGCAAACATGAGGGGGTCCTGAAAAAACAGTTCAAAGACAAAAAAACCAGAGTAAAGGCATCGGTATGCTTTAACCTAGCTGTTCGTTGGATGGTCCCCCCACAGTTTACCAATGCCAGAATCTTTTTTGTCGCTCGCTGAGAGAACTTAGCAAAAGATGTCCATGTAAAGATGAAACCATTCAAGTTTGTGATGTTTAATATTTGTTGCTATTTCTGCTCTTCACAGGAAACAACTTAGTTAGGTTTAGGGGTATCTCGTGAAATACTTAGGAAGGTTCAGGCCATAAAACTACTTAGTTAGGTTTCGGAAAATATTGTGGTTGGGTTAAAATAACTACGGAAGTGTGGTTACTGAATAACAATAACAAATAAATTAATGTTGACTTTTTGTTTCACATGAGGAAATGCACAGCGGTCTCTTGTGTGCAAGACCAGTATTTGTTGGACCCATCCACCGCCTCTCTCACCCGCCCCATGTGGGCTTTTGTGGTCTTCATGCTTAACTACGAATAACGCCGCATTCGTTTTCAGCAACAAATGCTGGATGAGAATGTATTCCAAAGAGCTCAAACTCATTCCCACAGGTTTATTACACCGCAGGTGGGAAAGGCTTCTCAGATGATGGTTCAGCTATGATTTATTCCGTGTAACGTGGAATGTATTCTGTAGCAAATACACGGACATGACAGTTTTACACTTGTTTGCACTGGATGGGACATTTCATTTTGCAGAGCTGTTCAACCAACACATGAGCACAATAAACAGTTATTAAAGGTTCCTGATACAATATGGATTTTCAAATGTTGTGTATAAATGCATTGGTTATATACAATAGTTTGCTCTTCAGTGAGAAGATCCTTGTTAAAAAACATGATCATCTGATGAAAGTCAAACACGGTCGCAGACGCACATGCATGTTATAAAACACAGATAGCTTGACAGCTAAATGGGGCTTTTTATAGCTCCTCCCCGCTGCATTTTGATAAGTCCCAGCCTGTGTTTGTTACTGCTGACCAACCCACTGCAACCCCGTGACCCCGGAGACGGAATGACTGCACGTTAAAGAGATTTCCCCTCCATGAACCCTCAGTCTGCCGCCCAGTGAGTCTGCGTGGGAGAGTATAGTGTTGCACATTTGCGTGTGCTTTTGTACGTGCGCTGTATGGCCCAGTGCCCTAGCGCCCTCTATTGACCAGCCGCCACTGTGTGTGTGTTATGTGATGCTTCCACCCATGATCATCAGCAGCAGCACAGATGAGGAGGTAAAAGGAGAACACGGGGTCACAGGTCACCCAACTGACCGCCTTAACTTGTAACAATGTGTGAGCGAAGTGCTTAACCCAGACGGAGGCCTGTTTGCGGGCGCTCTCGTTAGTGAAATAAATCAAACCTTTAGAGGTGCATGCTGACAGTGGGACCGGCCACAGAACAATCAGTGAAGGGCTCAGTAGTGTGAAAGGGACAAGGTCATGGGGCTAACCCCTAAAAAAAGATGTGAGGGCAAAGTGAGGAAACGAAAGAGGTGAGAGAGCTGGGCTTTGCTTCTGGATCTGCAGGAGGGACAACTAGGAGAGAAGGAAGAGGCACAAGATGAAGCGGGAAAAGAAAAGGTGCATGTTGACCCCAATGCCCTGTCCTGGAGGGGGAGAGACTGGAATCACAGCAGGGAGGAAGGGGGGGGCAGTGACCCTGGGGACGACCTCTCTTTAGAGGGTAGTTAACACAAGAAAAGTCCTCGTGTTCAGAAATAGAGAACGGCCACTAAATGTGTTTCCAGTCGAATTAGCAGTAAATCTTAATCGCAAGCAAAGGTGGAGACGAGATGAAAGAGAAAATGGGTCTGGTCTTCATCTATAGTGCTTTACTTTATGGACTGGTTTAAATTCTGCTCTCATCTGGCGCACACACCTTGCACTGATGAATTTGTGAGTTTGAGCCACTGTCATCTGCATGCAAACAAAAAATGATGTACTTCACTGAAGGGGTCTTTTGAAATGACATGCATGAATTACTAAACAAGGTTGTTCTTTTTAATCTGAAAGGGACCCAGGACGTTCCTGATAACCAGACTCAAACAGAGAGACCATACACAAATAACCCATTATTGGTCATATTCACACACACCGGGGAAACCAAATGGTTCCCAACCCAACCCAATTGGGGGCAGCTGATTGTTCCAACGGCCCGTGATTCAGAAACCCCAATGGTCTGAAAAATGTCCCATTAGACCAAAGGCCCATTTGTCCGACAGCCCATTATCACAAAATCGAAAGCCAAAACTGTGGAAGTCATTCGGCATAACAATTTGCCATGTGCTTCTGTTTGCTGCACGGATAGTTTGTCATTTCAGAGCAATGGGGCTTCCGAAGCTGTTTTTTTAATAACGGGCTGGCATGGCACAGGTCTTTTCGGTTTTTTTATTTCACAAATGTTTCAGTGTCTTTTGTATTTGTTTACAAGGGTATGCTTTTTTCATCATTATTTAAGAGTTACAGTGATACAATTGCACTAATTCAATACCTTAAATCTGTAAAACAGGAAACAACATCTCAAACCACCATCTCAAGCCGTTGTTTCCACCTCCTCGTGCATGCAATGATTTATCCATTATTTATTTTCATTATTCAGATTGCACCCAATTATTCACACATCCGTATGTTCAAATGATGAATTTCTAAGAGGCAGCCACACGAGAAAGTAATCCCACTAGCACAATAAATCCAATTACGATCTCAGCTGATCAAAGATAACGTGTTTTAAAATCTGCAAAAGATTATTTTCTTGTTGCCTGCCTCATTGATTTTTTCCCAAGTATATATATATATATATATATATATAATATATATAAATATATTTCATGGTTGCATGAATTGATGACTTGGTAATTGGGTTGGGATGAGTGCTGCTAAGAATTAAATGTGTGTACATGTGAAATAGAAATCCGTAGGACTAAACACGTGCTTTGTGTTTCTCTCGCCTGAGTGACGAGCTAATGATGATGGTGGTGGTGCTGCGGGTTTTCACGCTGCCGCCCATCTCAGGCTTGCTGTCCACCGGGTAGTCCTCTGATAGTTAATGCCCATGTGGTAAATGAGCTCAGGGGTTCGGTAATGAAATGAGAGCACTGTGGGTTTGTATGTTTGTGGAGACGTTGGGGGGCGTCACCATGTGTGTCTGCACATGTGCAGATAGGGAATTAGTGGGGCGGGGGAAGGGGTGGAGAAGGGATGAAGATGGAGAGGCGCCCTTCTGTCTTTGTGCTGGTTTCCACCCTGGTGTGAGCTGCCGTCTGCGCTACGAATAGCACACGAGAGTGGCCCTATAAAGATCACTGACACGTTATCTCACACACACTGTGACCTTCCACCCCTTGTCTGGTGGGTTACAGTTTATGGTTTCTTGTTAACACTGCAGTGGCTAAGGCTATATCCACACTTGTCCAGTTTTCCTACGTTTACACTGAGCAGCCACACCACGCCGGAGTTTTGGAGCAGCCTTAACGGAGGAACCTGAAAACTCCACCGAGGTTGGAGGTATTTGAGAACTCCGGGGTTTTGGTTCAGTGTAGACGTCGGATATGGATGTCTGTTAGAAAACTGGATTGGTTATTACTAGCCATGACGTCTCCGTCCCTGATTCGTCACACTCACTATCACGTGACCCGTACCCGGAAGAAAACAAAACAGCCGGGCGACCAGCAGCGAATCATTTTAACATGGATTGCTTGCTTTGTTGTCTGTACTAGCAGCTATTGTGGAGTTAAATTCGTCATTTTACAATGCTGCTAATGCCTACATGCAGAGGAGGCGAGCTGTTCTTCGAGCGATGAGCGAGCTGCTTGACCATCGGCGATCAGCCCCCACGGAGCGGCTGTCTGAAGCTACAGTTAGCAATAAATGCTATTCAGAGCTACAGCTACAAACAGACAACACAGAGGAAACTAGTGATCGACGCTGATTCGTTTTACTTTTTCCGTTTGGTAGCCTTGAGAGACCTTAGTCTGCAAGTATTTCTTTATGAAAATATGTACGAAGATATATTATGAACTGTCTTTTTGAGTTTATAGAGGAAGATCTTAAGTATCAAATACAACCTTTCATTATTAAAGACTACTTTATTACTCTGTCATATTTTTTTTTAACTAAGCAAGCAATCCACTTCCTGTTTACACCATCACGCGCATGCCCAGTGTACATTAATGGTCACGTGCTGTCTGCCTTGAAGGCTGCCGTGTGGATGCTCCAATAATGCTGAAAACTCCCGCGTGGACGGAGATCGGTTCTATTTGAGAACTCTGCATCCAACGAGACACGGCCTAGTGTGGATATGGCCCCAGTCAGCAGGCTCTCACAGGGATGCGTGCTGCTGACCAGGCAAGACCCGCACACATTCGCTCGCACTCGAGGAATACACCCCCCAGATACAGTTAGTCCAGAGCCAACAATCCTCCTTGCTCCCCCACCCGCCCATGTGCCCCTCCTTTAAACGCCCTTGTTGAACCCATGCAGGCAAGGCCACGCCTTGCCATTGGCTATAACAATGTCTGCGGATCAGCTGAGGGTCTTGCTGGGGGCTTGGAGGGGGGGTGGAGTGGTGGGGGGTTGTGCGTGTGTGTGCCTATGAAAGAGCGAAAGATAGACAAAGAGGGCAAACATCAACCTTAATAAATATAAATAAGTGCCTGAAAGCCCATTGGTCCGACAGCCTGCGAAAAACCGACGTCCGTGGTTCTGAAGGCCCATTGCTCCAAAAACACAAACTCTTGCCTGCAACAAACAAGTATGTGGTTAATTATTATGTACAATGATGGACCTTCACAAACTTCAGTGTACATATGTGAGTGGGTTTTGTTCAGTGTACATATGTGTCATGTACACAACTGCTCTGTAAAGATAGGTATTAATGCGATATCTCATTAGAAAGCTACGGTTCTTGCAATTCGATTTATGCAAACCATTTCAAGATACAATCACAACAGCAGGTACAGTCAACGTCTCTGTCAAACCATCACTCGGAAAATAGCAGTTCAAATATCGCCATTACTCACCGATTATGATTCATAACGTTTCCCTCATCCATAAGAGTCTGGCAAAGACGGTCTTGCTAGATTGCTACGGGTCCACACGATCCAATCCAGTAAAATATTTAGTCCAAAACACATTAGTACGTCCATAAACACCCACGGAGGGCTGTTGCATCATTTCAAATTAGCTGGCAGATATGATAACTAGCAATCTATTTTCGATCATGATTTCATTTTAAATGTAATCAAAGTGGCTTTTGGCGGCTGCATTCTGCCGGTTAGATTGCCACCTCATTTGACCCAATAGGAGCTTCTATAGCGCGGTCACATTCTGGAACAGCCAACGAGAGTCCGGTTTGAAAGACAAGGCCCGCCTCTCTTGCTTTGAGTAATGCTCGAGCCAATTGCAATCGATCTTACTGAAACTCAGGCTTCATATAGCCAATGAAATTACGAAGAGAACGGTATGCAGATTCACGCAAAGCAAGCTGGGAAAAGGTTTGGGAACAAGCACGTAGTTTATCGTAGGCTAGGCATTTTACCTGGTGACTACGAGTCTCCAAAAGCGGACTTACCATGTGTATTCATTTTCTGTGGTATTGTTATCAAATTTGAACTTCTACTAGGTACTATGACTTCATGCTATGGTACCATTGTGTTTTCCAGCTAATAAGTCCCAGCCATAGTTAACTGCAGGCATCTGTTTGCCAAAAAACATGCAGGCGGAAATAAAAACCTTCTGTTTCAGTGTGTTGTAGCTTCATTAGCTCAATGCTAGTAGCACTTACAGTGATTCTGACTGTTTGTGAAGAAACTTCAGAGTGTTACCTTTCAATAGAGACTAAAACCATACATGTACTCTCAATGGTTCAATAAGAGCTGTCAGTTTACTTTGGGTACGCCTTGGATAGGCGTTTTAGGCGTGATAAGAGGTGTTCAGGGTTGCATAATAATGCATGGAGAGCAATGGGCCTTCGGAACAATAGACGTATGATTCTTGGGTAACAGGGCTGTTGGACAAATGGGCTTTCGGTCCAAAGGGACTATTGAGGTTTCAGAATAATGGGCCGTCGGAACAACGGCATGGCCCCCAATTGACTGGCACCTGACCACATGTGACTCTTCTAACACTGGAAATAGGGATAGGGGTGTGTATTTGCAGAGGCAGCAAAATGATTTATATTCAAATGAAATTTAATTGAAAATAGACGTAATAATCCTGTTTTTGTTTTCGTCACACTTTTGATTTTAGGAGGATAAAGTGTCAACATAACTGTTCTTCAACAAACTGAGGGTTCCTTTCCATGTATTGCTGCCAGTGGATTTTGTTCCAATGGGCGAAGTAAATACGCACAACTCGCTCATCTAGTTTAACTCTGGTAATCAGGTATTGTTATTGGATTCTACCATCATCGTCTCCATGGTCTTTGAAAATGTAAAAAAAAAAGTCAGCATACGTCTGTAGTAGGAGACGTGCATTGTTTTCTGATTTTATATGTTAACATGTGTAACTGCTGATGGAAAATGTACATAATTCTTATTTTTGTTGTTTGCAAAATTTCTCATTTTCACTGACAGATTTACTTGACAGAGGGACACAAGTATGCCCTTCTTACTTTCTGTCTCACACACGTAAGCAGACATTAACACAGTGACACACACACACTTCAACACACAGCGACTTACATACACACAAGGTCCAAAGAACAGCTGTTCATGTCTTGATTAACTAATTGTAATCTATGACTGGTGACATTCATGACTGGTTACATTCACGGCATTCATCATGATATGAACCTGCAAGCAATAAAGATGGCTTTTAGTGAATGCTGACAGACGTGACAAATCTGTCACCGCTTTTCATCTCCCCGTTGCCCAATGCATCCTGTTGAGCATGCGGTGTAAGGTGTGTGTGTGTGGGGGGGGCACAGCATCACAGTTTGGAAGCAGCCTTGGGGAGCAGGGGAGGGATGGGAGGTCACGTGTTTAAGGAGATTGTCCTTCAACTTGAGGTCCCGGATTTTGACCTTCATGTTGGGAAGCACCCACCATGCATCAGCGTCCCTGAAGAGTGTACACTGACCTCTGACCTTCATGGAGAAAGGCAGTAAAAAAAATCACCAAAAAGGTGTCGAATTATTGAAACAATCATTTAGTAATAAGCCTTCATCTTTAATCTCACCATGCAGCATCTTCTCTCTACTTTGCCCTTGATATCTCAGCAGTACATCTGTCATCCTTGCCTGACATTAACTGTAGCTGCATAATAAACAAGGGCAAGGAGGGAGGAGGAGAGAGGAGAGCAGTGAAGCAGGTTAATGAATGACTTGAGCTAGACCTGAGTTCAAGCTGGACTGGTTTGGGGATTGACCAAACCATATTGAGTCACAGTCCAGCTTCCATTCTCTCCTGCTCCTCTCACTCACCTAATCAGCTCATTCAGTGCACCTGTTAGTCCCACCCACCTCACCAGCTCATCACTCTCACCTGCCACTCTACGGCACCTACTATTTAAACCCCAGTCTCACACACACTCACTGCCAAATCGTTCTCCGCATTATGCCAGACTTTCCTGGGTTTACCCTCCGACTGGTTTCCCGTTGCCGACCCTGCCTGTTTGGATTATCCGCCTTGACTCTGCCCTGGTAAAAGCCTTCTGTCCCCGACCACGAGGATAGCCTCTGCTTCCTGTCTGCCTTCTCCCCTGACGGCTTGGCGTTCCACCGAGTGGATTTCTCCATGTGAGCTGATCCGAGACTGTTTGCCTGTTGTGTGTTCTGCCTGGAATAAAACTTCGTTAGACTATTCTGTGTGTCCGTCGTACTGCTTCTGGGTCCTTACCACACCCGTTACATATTGAGGTACTGGCAGTTCACTATACCTGCATGGCTGTTGTACTCTGGGGTATTTTGTGGGAGCTATCCCGGGGCAATGCCGCTCAGAAAGTTTAGCCACCAAATAAAACTCCTTAAAATCTTTTGGCAAGATTAACAGATTTTGTCATAACCGTGGTTTCATAACTGAAAGAATTGTAGAAGCTACAATATCTGTGGCTTCCTGATTCCTGCATTGTTGTACCTCGAGAGGCATTTATTTAAATGTACATGAGAAGTGGACGTAGTCACAGTCACGTCACCAGTCGGTTTGTGGATGGCGGTCTTGAGGCCTGAAGTTCAATATTTGGACATCGCCATCTTGTTTTTTTGCTACCAGAAGGGACAGGACGAAGATAAGTACAACCTAATGCTCAATAAGACATTTTTTAGGTGACTAAAACATTTAACTTTCATGAACAGAAAACTAACTGTAAAAGGGTTAAAGTTGTAAGACGAAAATGCGGACAACTCACAAACTGCACAATGCCATGACAGCGACCTGTCAATCACCAGGTAGCCCTGCCCTAAAGCATAGTTCTCTTTATGGTCTATTTGACTCTAAATGGACCATCATTTACTAAATGAACATCATGCTGTATTGAAGAAGACTTGAAACTGGAGATTGAGACCATAAACTCATGTTTACAATGTTTACTGAGGTAATAAATCAAGAGAGAAGTAGAGTCATTTTCTCATTGACTTCTATACAACCAGAGGAGTCGCCCCCTGCTGGTCAGTAGAGAATGCAAGTTTAAAGCAGTTCTGCTTTGGTGTCACTTTTCAGACCCAGATGTTCCCGCCTCACTTCGACTCATTATCTGCAGACAAAACACTATAAATATCTCTAAGATTGAATGAGCACTTGTTCTGACCCTGACTTGACTTGATCTCAGCGTGCTAGGAATTGAACTTGACTCAGGCTTTGACTACACACCTTTAAAAGTGAGATTTTACAATGAGAGATGGATACAAATGGAGAGGAATAGGTCTAGGAGAGTGGGAGGACAGATGGAGGTGGAGAAGCAGACTGAAAATGGCGGTTGGTACAATGAAAGAGAGCAGATTATAGGCGAAAGGCTAGTACGTTTGATGATGTTTGTCTCCAAAGCTACATCAAACACAATTAACACTGTAAAGTTTACTCAGTACTCCAAAATGATTGATGATGCAAACGGGATGTACTGTTCATTTGACGGTCATCAGCAATTTACCTCACTATGTGTTTGATCTTGCAGATGGGGTTTGCATACACCTGAAAAGACATAATTGCCTGTCTATGCGAGTATGCAACTGAGATGATCTTCCGAGCAAAGGGTTAATAGCCAGGTAGCCATGGAAACGGAACAGATAAGTGTGTGTGTGTGTTTTCATGCATATGAATTAAAGGATCCCCTCTATGCCACAGATACATGTAGCAGACAACACAGCTGGAGATTTATCATTTCAGTGCCAAAAACTAGCAATTGCGTGGAGGTGGGACCCAGAAAATGATTATATATGCAGATAATGATGATAAAAACCAGTTGGTATTAATGGCTTTAAATTGCTTCATGCGCCTGGCCTTCCTACCACATGATAGGGGAAACTAAATTGCCACTTTCTGTCGCTGTGTGGAAGTCATGAACAAATTACCATGTCGTCTTTCTTATCCATTTATAGACGCTCTACGTAGGCTGCATTTTCACTTTACAACATGTCGGGGCCAAAAATGCATCAAACTGCATGTTGTACTCTCAGCCCAAAGTTTGTTCTCTTCTGTTATGTATGATCTAAGGCTAGCTACAGTGCAGTTGGTTGAGATCCATACGACAAAGTCATGCTTTAAAACATCATGCAATATACTCAATTATCCTCCCAAAGCTGGTGCACAAAACTGACACATATGCAGAACATATAGAGCAAAAATGCATAATTAACATGTATTCTGCATGCGATCAACAAATGGCACACACACACGTCAGCATAATGCCCGCATCTCTGATTAGCTGATGCTAACTTGTGCAAAAAGTTGGAAAAGTACATTTTTTTTAGTGATTTAAATAATGACTGGAATAAGACAGTGGTTCCATTAAAGGACAAGGTTTGCAGTATTCTTTATTGTTTATAGCAATAAATCTCATGAAAAGACCCAAACCAACGATGTGATAGTCCCTCACTACCTTCTCTGTGGGACTCGGCTCCAAGCGGATTTGTTGCTGCTCAGAAAATGATTACAAAAAATAGTTACATATACAAATGTATTTACTTTCATCCTCAAATCAAAGACTCACTAAAACAGCTGGGCATTGAAATGTACAGCAAACGCTACTCAAACAGGAGTAAAGGTGCATTTGTTCGCCCCTATGCTGTCTCTCATAAGTAAAGAAATCTGGCCGGAGGCCTTCAGAATGAACAAGTGAATCCCTTTGCAGTTTAAGTAAATGTGGACGATATTCTTGATTGTCATAGTCTTCAACCAATCAGATTTTTAGTTTGACATGTTGGGCGTAGTTTCTGACATGCCAGAGCCTTCTGGCTGGCCTACAAGTACGTCCGCATTAACGTGTGGCTTGATTGGTCAGTGGGCTAGCGTGACTGCTGTGAAACTAGCACAACTTTGTAGTTGTAAGAGTTAAAGTTTAAAGACATGTAAGAACTTTTTACGTGACATTACATTTTTTGCGTTTTGGCGGTGACAATCCCAATATCTGCTGCCTCTGTGGAGCGGACATTTTCAGCCCCGAAACGCATTAAAACGTATTAAAGAAATACGACTGGGGAGGCTCGACTGTCATCACTGGCCTCCATGAATCGAGAAGGACCTCTTGCTGGAACTGAACCGCACGGATGTACTGAACAACCGTGGCATTGAACTCTTTGTAATCAAAGAAAGGAGGATGGACTTTGGTTGATATTGTTTCCTCTGATGTGAATAATATTTGAATGGTGCTCATGAGTGTGTGGAGGAATGTGTGTTTTAGCGCCGCAGTTTTGCTAGATTGTGCAGAGGCCTGTTGAATCGTGTTATTTGGGTTTTATGTTATTCCTACCTGCTTTGTTGTCATATAAATATATGTGACTGGTCCTTGTGAGTTTGTTCTTGTCATTGTGTTAATGACATTGATTTTGACTAGATGCATTGCCTACTAATGACGAAGCATCCCGCCATGCTGGCGTCATAATGAGGTTATTAGGAGGTGGTTTAGCTGTAGTAGGACAGCACTGAAGGCCCAGGTATAAAATACACAGCCCGCCACTGGATTTTAGCCACGCCAGCGGCTCTTTGAAATATTGCAACAACAACTTTTTGGTGTTACAATATAATTCTTTCCGGATATTCATGATCCCCAGAGGATGAATCCACCCAATCTTGGCGGTCAGTCAACTCTAGTGCTCTAGTGCCATCATCCGGACAAAACTCATTTGTCATTAGTTTTGGCAGAATCTGGTCATAGCTCATTCACATCAGCCTCAGCTGCACTTTATGATTAGTCCTAATGAGCCATTTGATGGCACCAAATTTTGTACCGCACACAATGCAACGTAATGACATCGCCACGAGTGTATGACGTGAGGACAGAAGCCTTAGCTTTTTGCTGCAATAGCAAGGAATGCTCTTGCTATTGTGGTTTTCGATTTAGATCAATTAAAACAGGATCATGCAAACAACAATTTCCTGCAGCTGCCCACAGGAGTTTTGTTTTTGAGGGGTTAATGGGTTAAATAGCGAATTGCCGGCGTATACTTTGATGAAATACGATCACATTGGAATAGATGGTGTATAAACTGAGTAAATCTATTGTCAGAGGCAACGGCCAGACTTCAGAAAGTAACTGGGGTCAGCTACAATACGGAAGGCATACCTTTCTAAAAATAGGGGCTCAAGGAATCAGCTGATTATTACTTATCTTATCGATGGCGTGGCCACTGTCACCTGATGACCAAACACACGAATCATTGTAATCATCTGACCTAAAACAGAGAAAACTGGTCTCACATGACTTTATCAGAGCTGACGGGATCCACGTGTCTCTCACATTGGGTCCTCAAACATTCCTCACATTCCTCGCGGTAACAGTAACATGGCCGTGCTGTGGGCTTCCTGGCAGTTTATGGCAACACACAGACCAACAAAGCACCCACCCCAACCCCACCCCAACCCTCCTTGTGACTTTCTCTCTCTCTCTCTCTCTCTCTCTCTCTCTACCAGAGATGCCGACAGTAAGACCTTTGGAAATGACGACAGGCTTGGACCAAATGAATGCGGCTAAAGGGAAGAGCGTGTAAGTGCACACACAGAGAGAGTGAGAGTGTCCAGGCCTTTTTAGTGAAGGGTCAACCCGACATTGATGTCATCCGTGACCGTTGGGCATGAGATAACTCCACAGCCCCCCCCCCCGTCACCCCCCGCCTTACCTCCATGGCTATTTTGCCATATATGGATGTCTCCATTCATATCATGGCTCAGTTATTATTAGTAGGGCTGCAGTGCAATTGGCTTTCCAGTGCGGGAAAGGCCAAATGCACACATTCACATCACTGTTGTGTTTTGTTTACAACACAGGCCAAAATAAATAAAAAATATGTAATAAATAAACGATCATTTTGTTTTTAGCGTGAGATGTGGCTTGTTGTGTCACATGACTTACTCTTTCTAGCAATGTCACTGTATGAATGAAGATGATGGATGGATGAACTTTTTTTTATTTAAAGCAATGAGACTAGGATCTCACAGTTGAAGTGCCTTAAACTTGTATTCTCTCTAATGACCACCAGGGGCGACTCCTCTGGTTGTATAGAAGTCTATGAGAAAATGACTCTACTTCTCTCTTGATTTATTACCTCAGTAAACATTGTAAACATGAGTTTATGGTCTCAATCTCTAGTTTCAAGTCTTCTTCAGTACAACATGATATTCATTTAGTAAATGATGGTCCATTTAGAGTCAAACAGACCATAAAGCAGGGGATGCTTTAGGGCGCGGCTACCTTTCATGAACTGTTTTTAGTTCATGAAAGTCAATTGCAGCATTATGGTTGCCTAAAAGTCTTATCCGGCATTTGGTCGTACTTTGCTCCACCCGCTCATCTCACTTCTTGTTGCAAAAAAATAAATAAAATGACGACGGCAAAATAACGATGCCAACAAAAATGCTGAACTCAAGGCCTCAAAACAGCAGTCCACAAACCAACGGCTGTCCAGCCATGTCTTTCCTCATGCGTCGTCAGTGCCCCTCTGCTGCGACGCATTGTCGCACTGTGATCAATGACCTCCAGCAGTGCTATTTGATCAGAGAGCCTGACACCCGAATCCTTTCATTGGATTTTTCCTAAATGGCACAGATGAAATATAAAAGGTCGCCGAGCCCCTTTCAGTGTGTTTGTCCCTCTGACGAACACTAAGACACGCACCCACACACACACACACTAACACATTCTTATGACACAGGACTGCAAATGCTTCCCTTTCCCTCATGCTGACTTTGGTGCTGTCACACACCAACACAGGCACTCTCACACATCAGTAGTGAAACCCGAGCTAACGTCTGCAACTCGACAGCTGCGTCACAGTGTTGGTCCTCTTACCCTGTGAAGGCATAACTACCATCAGGGCTAAACCCGAGACTTCCCTATTAATAACACACTGGTGGGAGTCTCACTGTGGCAGATATATCCCCGAACTCCTCTTGGCAAAAGGTAAAATCAGGTAAAAATAAACTTCAGATATACGCCACAAAACCACCCCATCATATCCGGTGCGCAGCGCGTCCAAACCTGGTTGTGCGGTAAATAATTAAATAGTGGCGTGTACGGAAAACGGGACGTGCGCTGAACAGCGAGAAGGAGGGATTCCCTGTGTGTGTGTGTGTAGGTGGGTGGGTGGGTGGTTCTGTATGTGTGAGTCGTGCTAAGCGGGGGAAGCCCCCTCTCCCCCGTTTCTGCCTCTGCAGTGAGCCTCACCCATCCAACAGCCAATCGGATCATGGCTAGAGAAGGGGAGCAAAGTGATGGGGGTGGGGGGGGATGATGCTTGACCGCAGTGATGGGCGTAGGTGTTCGTGTGCCTGCGTGGCCATGTGCAAAATGCTTATGTAAACGTGATTTTTTTTTTGCCACCTGTATGCCACAAATATGATATGTGTTTATTTCAAACATTTCAGTTTCTACTGATGTTGACCAGGATGTGAAATTTAAAACTCTTGAGCTATATTTCACGATAGTGTTAGAAAGTGTTGTATGTCATAAAAAGCCTGTCATGCTTAGAAGTAATATATTCAAGAACAAGTCCCTATATCTCACTGAAATGTTAGTAGTTGGGTGATTGTGTCTTATAGTAAATGCTATTTATTTTGACGAGTAATCAAATACATTTGGAAAGATTTGACCTTTTTTCAGTGTAGATCTATTAGATGCAGAGAAGAGAGGTTCATGTTCCACCAGAAATACAAATAAAGTACAAATTTACAATTGTTATGTGTTGCATTATTTGTTAAAATCATGTTCACAAAAATAAAATATAATCGAACAAACTAGAAATTTTCATCTATTCAGCTTTTGCAAGCAAATGTGATCAGCGTCTTAGCTTAGCTTGGCGACATGCTAATATTTTGTAATTAGCACAAAACACTAAGTCCAGCTGATGGGTGTGGTGGTGGTGGACTAACCTTGCCATCCCTATAGCTGTACCATGCTAGCACGGCTAACAAGCCGAAGGGACTTAGTACAGTCCAAAAACCGTTATAAGATAGTCCAAGACCAGCTGCCAAGACTGAGACTGCCCTGTCACTACCCTCCATCTCTGTCCATATACCTTGACTGCCAGCCATCCAGCATTCCTCCCAATCTCTGCTGTCGTATTTCAGCATGAAAGTCTATAAACATTCAAAGCTGCATGAAACTCTTCACATTCTCTCTCAAATGTCCGGACACTAGTGCGCCTTCTTATTTGGTGGTTCAAAAGGTCATTTGAATTGAACTTGTGGGAGCGACAGGAAGCGAATGCATCTTGACCCCTTTCTTCACTCAAATGAATGGGGACGGACTTTTGGTGCGACCAAGGCAATACTCTTCTTTTTGCCCCCAACGGAATTGCCGACGATTCAATGCTTTGTTGGCTTAAATTGCTCAACACCCGTGCTGATCCGATGAAGTGCAGAAAAACATACATTGCCAAAATTTCCAAGACAATGTACTCGCTGATTTAAAAGCTGCGTAAAAGCCCCACAATCCTCCACTGCACCCCTTAATTAGCGTTGGCATCCCACATCCCACCCAGATCCACTCTTTCAGGATTAATCCAAACTCCAAATGACCAGGTAATAGCACATTGCAGTAACGAGGCACCGCAGCTCCTGAACACAACATTACGCAAGCTGAATTATGTCCTTTTAAGGGCTGACATAGAAACAACAATTACGTTTCTATTTTAGTGTTACGTCTTTTGTTGAAAATAGAAACATCGAGGACGTTGTTGAGCCACGGGCCCTGTGGGGAAATCTGGTGATAATCAGTGAATTCCAGACCTGCTTGGCTCTGCCTCTCTTCATCTCCGGAGACCAGGACCTGTCAGTGTGTGTGTGTGTGTGTGTGAGTGTCAGGGCTGGGCTATGGGGGACAGGTCAGCCCACGATTAAGTCCTCATTATCTCCTTCAGAACCAAATTACGAAAATTACTTACGTGCGCTATGAGGAGAAATGGGCATGATGACCACAGGCAGTGAAGGACCAGAGGTTAGGGTTCAAGGGTGAAACTGGTGACCTGCAGGGCTGCTGTTTCCAGGATGCTTCTCTCTCTCTCTCGTCTCCCCTCATACCCTACATACTGCCAAACTGCAGCCTAATTGATGTAAGGCAAGGCATTTAGCTTCACAGCTCTTTTCAAAGAATATTTTTCACGCTCCATCCACACGATCTGGCAGACTTTTTTGTTTTACAGTCAAAGCGGGTTGTGGCGTGTTTGGCTTGAAATTGTGCCTCCTCGTGGAAAAACACACCGTAATCACTTTCTCACAAACATGAACGCTTTGGATCATATTTGAGAATCAGCTGACTGGCATAGTTATGACAGGAACAGAGAAAGCTACTCATCTAACTACATAAGTGGGGAATCTGTCTGTGTGTCTTTCGCATATCTCGAGGACCTCATCCGATCTACTTCGCACTTGGCCGGTGTATTGATGGGGGTCTCATGGATGCATTCGTAATCAGGAAAGGGCATGGCTCAGAATCAGAAATAAGAATCTTTATATACCTAATATAAACAGCTCCTCACTGGATTTTAACGAGAACCTTTGCCGATTTTCAACCGGCTTGGTATAGTTGTAATGTGGGCGGTATGTACAGATTAATTTATCTGCCGGCGAGGGTCCGCTGGATGACACCAAACACATCATTTTGCGCCATCGGCGGTAACAAGAAGGGAATCAGAACATCGTTGCAATGATACAAAGCAGTTTGAGAGTCGTCAAAGACGCTCTTCAGAATGGGGCGAGTGAAAACGTGTCATCTCCCGGGGCGGAGCCGAGGATGAGGAGTCTCAATCGACTGACCGCCCAAAGCAAGAGGTGGACAATGCAGATGCTGAGACACTTCATTGATCTAGCTTGGGTCGGTAGTTTGGTTATTGTCACACCAAGGTGACAATGGAGTGCAACAAACACGATAACATACTGTTCCTTCAGCAATGCACCAGAGTGGCTCAGACATGACAGAACATGTTACTGGATCCGTACTGGGATATACATCAAACATCCAAACTAAGCATGTTTAAGTGTAGTTATAGTCGGAGAGATTATATTCAAAATTCACACAACGATACTGTTGCAAAGATTTCTAGAACAGAAATTTGAGCATTGGATGAAGCCAGGTAGAAATGTTTTGTTACAAAGGCAATTTCAAAATGTCTTTTTATGACTCCATAACTAAGAAGATACTGTCAACAGCCAGAAGAAAAAATATTTTTCACCAGGTTTTTAGGAATAGAATGTTTGATAGATTTGGATTTGAATGAGATATGAACAAACCCCTCTGTGAAAAAGCCTTCAGAATATAGATGTGAAAATGGAATTGTATGAATTTAATGAACTTTCTAAAATTGTATGTTTAAATAACCAAATTATGTGTTATCTTATGGTAACTTTTGGTGAATTTAGGAGAAATCTACAGAAACAAATAGAACAAAGTAGTGAAATAAACACTTAAATGTGTATTTTGGATGTTTCCTTTCCACTAATCTGAAAGAAGACAGCAAAATACAGCAAAATAGCCAAAATTCTCAAATTTGATCAGTGCATGAGGCAGGAAATACAACACATTTGTTCATCCAAAATGAATGGGGTGTTGCTGGGCAGGAGCCACATCTAAAGGGGACGGACTCAGTGACCCTGGCTCGACGGATGTAGCTGGCAAACATGTGTGTCAGTTTGTAATGATTTATTAATGGGGCCATTGGAAACTGTGATGAATCCGATGTTAGAGAAGGAGCATCAATCAGTGTGAGCCCGCGGTCTACATCCTATGGCTGTTTCAGGTGTCGCCGTGAGGTTAATGCGCGACATAAAAGCACATTATTAGCTCTTCACTTACATAAGACAGAGCCCTTCATTGCAGCCTTTTTCTTGATTTGTACTCTCTGTCTCTGTCTCTCCACTTCTCTCTTTCTCTCCCACTGCGGAGGACTCTGACACGAGCAGAGCCCTGGCTCTGTATGACAAGCACGTTCCGCGTGAATAAGAGAGGCGGAGTGGCTGCGTCATCGCTGCCTCTCAAAGCCAGCAGCAGCTCCACTTCTGCATCCGTGTCTCCTCTCTCTCTCTCGCTCTCGCTCTCTCTCTCTTTCTCCGTCAAACTATCTCGGTAGCTTTTACTCACGATCCACAACACACTCCTCCTGCGTAGGACAGATTTCCAAGCCTCCGCTGTCCTTAGCACAGAGAATAATGGGGATGAACGGAGGGAGGATGCTCTGTGGAGAAGCAGGCCGTTCTCACCCACCGCCTCTGGGTCAGCGCGGGTCTCTCTCCCGCGTCATGAGATAAGAGTCACACACATTCCTCTCCTCTCTGTCTCTCGTCATCCTGCGTAGCTGACTTGCTGCAGTTGTGAGCATTGAGCCCGCCATGTGCACCGAATAGCTTGCTTTTGACACACTGAAACGGATTTGATGAAACTATTTTACACACACAGATACATGTCCTTAAGCACTTTAAACGGACTGGTATGAATTGGATCCCTTAGTGGTTTTGCCGTCGCTCAATCGTGCTCTCTACTGGTTCGGGACCAGGTGTGACCAGCAGAATTCAATTCCCTTCATTCCCATACGTTCAATCATTCAAAACTAATTCCAGGAACTGTGAAGAGGTCTACATCAACAGATCGCTCTTCGAATGAGAGCGATCTGCGAGTTTGTGAGGCGTGTGTGAGCGTGACAGTAGCTCTCTCTCTCTCTTCGCCACCGGCTGCAGAGCGCCAGGTGTGACAGCCGCTGCATTAAACCGCCCCCCAACCAGTGCACAAAGACACACGCAGAAACGTAATGAGCTGAGACCTATTAAAAATCTATTTTATAGCTGCTCTCCTCGCTCTCTTTATGTTCCACTCTAACAGCAAAGCCATTGCCAAAATTGCCCCAAAGCATAGGGGAGGGGAGGGGAGGGGAGCCTTTGATGGACAGGCTCAAGTCACATTTACAGGTCTGGAGCAGAGTGTGTGTGTGTGTGTGTGTGTGTGTGTGTGTGTGTGTGTGTGTGTGTGTGTGTGTGTGTGTGTGTGTGTGTGTGTGTGTGTGTGTGTGTGTGTGTGTGTGTGTGTGTGTGTGTGTGTGTGTGCGTTGGTATCTCCGGATTGTGAGGGCTTTTCACCTGTTTACATACTTACTTTGTGAGGACATGCTGGACTTGTGAGGACAAAGTCCATGTCCTCACAAGTCGCGCACTGTAGAGGCACTTATCAACACGTAACTAACGTCCTCCCGCATTTTCTCCGCATGTCTCAACAACTCGGTTTCACCAGAATTCTAGTGTATGCCAGTGTGTGCGCCCAGTGTATAATTTAGATTTCCACATTTCTTTTTATTTTTTTATTTTCCCGCGAATGTGTATCAGTGTGTCGTCAATCATTGGCTAGTATTAGGCAGACTGGTCATTGGCTGTACTCGAAGTCAATCACACACTCTGATCAGTGATTGGCTGTTCTCGAAGTCACTCAGGGAGATGCTGGTCAGTGATTGGCTTCTGAACCTGCGGTCAGGTTTCGCCCTGACGCTGAAGAAATGAGTCTGGATTCGATGGACGTCTTTTGTGGGCTAATACGGACTTGGAATTAACTTTACCGAACTGGTAAGTGAAAGTTTTAACGATGTATTAACAACTAAATGCCATTTAGTGAAGGGCTGTCTTTTCGTTGCTTTGTAAAACAAACGTCTCCACTTCCTCGTGAGCCTGGACCGGCGCTGCACCAGGTGGAATCAATCCGGCTTAATGTTCAGCTGATTCCACCGCAAACTTTTACTGCACTGTAAAAGTCTGCGGAGGAATCAGCTGTTATTAGAGCTCGTTGTGCTAGCAGCAACTGGCCAAGCCAGTTAGCTGTAAATGCTTTTCCGAGCTACGACGAGCAACAGTTATTACCGGTATATTCGCTAATGCTAATCGCGGTTAGCATTTCCCCATTGGAGGTAATGTTAAAATTAGCTTAGAAGCTAGCGAGTCGGATTTAGATAGATAGGTACTTTATTCATCCCCAGGGGGACATTTGTATGTTACAGCAGCAAGACACACCAACAAGTAAAGTAACAGAGTAACCAAAATATTAAGTATTAAAAATAATATCCATTAGAAATAAGACGTCTTAATTAGTGACAGCTGATATGACTTAAGCCCGGTGACGTTCGTCAGCCCGAGCATTCATAATTATTGTGAGGAATAATTAACATGGACATGTGATCAGACAGTCTCTTCACATATATTATTATTATTATTATTATTATTATTATTAAAAGGTGATCTGTGCAACTTTGTTTTTCAGGAAGTTTGTATCAAACAATATGCCCCTGTTAATTATCCAACTTTGAAACCTAATTTAATTATTGCTATCCTCACTATAAATACAGATTGGTTTAGTACTGCAGACTCAGCATGTTCTCTGGAAATTATTGCAGCAAAGATGGCGGCGAGAAGGAGAAGAAAGACTCCTGATCGGGATGCCATGGACCATATCATTCTGGCCAGAGACTAATCTTTTCTGGAAGGAAAATTCATTGACACATTTAAAGGTAAGTCTTTCATCTCATATTGTTTGGACACCACTGACATCATAGTTAACTCGCAGTTTTGTACATGTTGTCAATTGACAAGTTACTATTAACCAGTGGCGGGCCGTGCATTTTATACCTGGGCCTTCACTGCTGTCCTGCAGCTGAAACACAGCTACGGTTATTATTTGTTTCATGTTCACTTGTTCTGTTTTTCTGACTGTTTGTCTAAACTGTTTGTGTCTAAACTGTTACTCTTGTAAAGCGGCCTTGGGTCCCCTGAAAGGCGCTATATAAATTAAAGTTATTATTATTATTATTATTATTATTATGTTAAAATGAAGCTCAACACCTGTAAATACACTAACTGCAGAGAATACGACGATTCAGTCACGGATATTCTCATCTCTGCGAGCGCCGAATTCACAATGCTCCGCTAGTTCGTACAAAGCCCTGATAAAAGTCTCAGCTTTCTCTCCCGGTATTTGCACGCGCAGATGGAAACATGTACGTTCGTGTATTACATTCCTTCTCGGCACAAAGTACTCATTGAACTTTCCAAGCACCCGAACAAAATCATCTCTTATGTCCATCTTCGGGAAATGCAAACAAACGGAAGATGTTCTCCGACTCGCTTCCCATAGCGTATATCAGGCTGTTCACCTGCACGGCACCATCTTCTTTGTCCAGCTTGGTGGCGGTTCTGAATCTCACAAAACGCTGCTTCTACTCCGGCCATTCTCCTGGCTTATCGAAGGAAAAGTTTGTCGGGGGATTGAACTTTGTCATGTCTCCGCTTTCACTTCTGACACCATGTAAATCAATGCAATAGAGGCTTCTTAGTTTGCTCAGCTGGTTTTAATGGATCACCGTGTCTCACTTTACATACATCTGGAACTCCCGTATAAACCCCAGTATATGCGCATTAGACTACCGTATATGACAGTACCCGCCTATGAGTGCTTTTGGGCGGCGGAAGGGTTCATGGCAGCACCCCCGCTGCTCGTTCAGGACAGTGCAGAATGTACGAGCTTTAACGTCACAGTCAAAACACCAGAAAAGTCTCCAATAGCCATGAGGGTTTGGAAAGTCGCCGGATTTAGCGAGAAAGTCGGCAAGTTGCCAGCACTGGCTAAATATGTCCCCAGAGCAACATTGGACGTAACAATAATTCCTATCGCATATAAAACCAAACAAAAATCCATCTTCATAAAAACAAGTTGTAAAAATAATAATATATAAACAAGCATATTAAAGCTACTGCAGATGTAAAAACAAACGCATTTAACTTAGCAGAGCTGCTGTTCACTATCTAAAGACAAAGTGCATCCTCCTTTCTTTGTTAGAGTTTAATCTCACGGTTGTTCAGTACATCCGTGTGTTTTAGTTCCAGTAAGAAGTCCTTCTCCGTTCATGGACGCCAGTGAAGACAGTGGAGTCTCCCAGTTGTATTTCTTGAATACGTTTTAATGCGTTTGAGGCTGAAGATGTCCGCTCACAGAGGCAGCAGATTTTGGGATTGTCACCGCCCAACACGTCACGCTAGCCCACTGACCAATCACGTACTTGTAGGCCAGCTAGCAGCTCTGACACGTCAAAGAATACGCCCAACATGTCAAACTAAAGATCTGATTGGTTGAACACGATGACGATCAACAATATCGTCCCCATTCACTTAAACTGCAAAGAGATTCAAGTGAGAGTCTGCAGGCCTAGTCTTCTACCTAGAGACACAGAGGTGAACGCTGATTGGATGAAAGCTCTACTTAAAACAAGCTGCACTGGAAGCAGAGCAACTGAGGAAGACAGTAGCAGTGCAATGAGAACATAAGATAATGGGAAAATATGTTGATAAATTAGAATACATGTAGTGTATTTATGAAAATGTTTTAAATGATAAAATAGCGATAACTTTGTGATTCTGTTTAGGCCAGCAGAGAAGGCTTTGAAGGCCCTGACAGCCCACCACTGCTGTTAACAAACACAAATACATGCAAGTGTAGAGCTTATTGTATAAAGATCTGTGCTGATCAAGCAAATGTAAAATCTGTACTCCAAATGTACCTGCAGGGCACAAATAACTGTGGGCGGCCCACCCAGATAAAGCCATTGTGTGGTTAACTTTGTTAAGAATTTGCGACCTACATTCCATGTTTTTGCAGGATTTATTTCATTCAGAAGATAAGCCACGAGTAGCGTTAATTGCCGAACAAATAGTTAATTCTTTCCTTGCTATTTTAGGGAGAGGTGTTTTTACACGGGAATACATTGCACCATCCAGTTTTGTGATGGAGTACCGTGGAATTCTGTCACGAACTACAGGTGTAGATGACACAAATAATCCCTGTGTGTTTGATTTCATCTGGAATGGAACACACTATTGGTAAGTTAGCTGCTTGTTGATTTACTGAAATGGATTTCTTTTTATAGAGTTATTTGTTGTAAAAGAACAAATCAATCATCAGTTCAGATTCAGAACAAAGATGGTGTATGCTGCATGGTATACTTGTATCTATTTAGTTTAACCAGGGCCTCATCTTGTGAGTGTGAATTTCCCAAAAGTTATACAGCACAATGCGTGGGAAAATGTAAGAGTGGTGCAGTGGTATATGTGTACAAAAGGTTCCTGTTTTACATATAAACCAAGGTTGGACAACACAGAAAATATTTCTGTCATGACATTTTGAATGATTTAACCCCAGGAAAGCTTTTGAGTTTTATCTGGGCTATTTGTCTTACAGCATAGAAGAGGATGGAACACTCGGACGACTAGCAAATGATAATCACAGAAATCCCAACTGCAAAGTTAAAAAAATAATTTTCAAAGGAAGGCCACACTTGTGCCTGTTTGCTATAAAAGACATATTTCCAGGCGAGGAGATAACGTACAACTATGGGGCGTCTTCTTGGCCATGGAGATCAATGGTGAGTTTATGTTCTCATGTTCTCTAAATGATAGTGTGTGGTAACTGACGGGGCAACAGTGTTTCATTGTCTCCTGCTTTTCATTGAACTACTTGGCTGATTTATTCAGATCATATTTTATTCCCAGACATTACAATGTCCTTAAAGTCCCAGTGAAACAGAGGTGTAACTTATTTTTCTCAGTTTTCATGCTGTTGTTTTCATGCTGTTGTCATATAACTTCTCCAGAAGTTATATGACAACAGCATATATTTTCTCTGTACAATCTTAGGCACCTTGTAAAGAACCGTCTAATCCTAAACCCAAGAAAGGAGTTCCATTCTCGTCAGAAAAAGAAATGGTAAGTTCCTTTTTGTAATATCGCAGTCGCATGCTGTTTGGCTAGAATGGGGGGAAACAACACCTCCATGACACATCCGCCTACTTCCTGGGATGGGATGTATTTCATGTCTGCAGTGCACACCGCATGCTAACAGTGAAAGTGGCAGTAGGTATTTAATCAGAATAGAATTTACTAAAGTGATTCCCGGGGAGAATTTGGGTTTCATCGATACAGTTTTGCCCATTTAGAATAGAAAAGTACACAAAGACAAATTATAAGAAAATAGAAAAAAGAAATGTGCAATATACTACAACAATAAATAACATATATGGAAATAAGAAATGTGTAAAATTATATAAACTACAATATAAAACAGTGTAAATAATAATAATGCGGAAGAACTGCAGATAACTTGTCAAACATGAATTAGCCATCCCGGTCAGTAAATGGCATCACTTGTGTGTCGGGGGATGGGCACAGCATGGACCTGCTTTGTGAGGACACCTGTTCTTATGAGGACCATCATATTTCTTCACACACTGGTCAAACAAGTTGGTTTCATGTTAGCTTTTAAGCATTGACTAGGCTCAGGCCTTACGTACACTATTCAAGGCAGGACATACTTTCATACATAATTTGTGGTATTTATTGAATATGAAGGAAGGTCTTGATAGATTTCTCTCATAAGTTGAAGGTATTTTTCTCAGGTTCTTTTGTCTCCGTGTATAGGATTCATCAGTGATCTTTTATGTTCCATCCTTCCTTGCTGGCTAGTAAGCAGAATTTCAGCCAGACAAATGGCCAGTGTTGTAGAACTTTGATTGCTGAATGTAAATGAATCGCTGCTGTTTTTATATTTTCTAAGAGTGTGCCTATTTTTGACTCATTCACAGGAATTCTGTGGTGAATCAAGTGATGCTTTGAATACACCTTGTGCAACTCCCTTCACACCAGTGAATGAGAACGTAAGTTGGAATGTATTCTTCTTTCACACACTGGCAAGACGTTACATGTGGGTGGCTGGGGGAAGACGGTAGTACCGGGCTGTTTTACCTGAACCATATATGTCTCCACTCTTTGGGTCAAACAGAAGCTGGTCGAATGTTTTAGAAAACTTGGTAAAGTAAAATGATGTCTGGTCACAGTGTCTTGTGAGGACAGCAGATAACTTGTCAAACATGAATTAGCCATCCCGGTCAGTAAATGGCATCACTTGTGTGTCGGGGGATGGGCACAGCATGGACCTGCTTTGTGAGGACACCTGTTCTTATGACGACCATCATATTTCTTCACACACTGGTCAAACAAGTTGGTTTCATGTTAGCTTTTAAGCATTGACTAGGCTCAGGCCTTACGTACACAATTCAAGGCTGGACATACTTTCATTACTGTTACAACTACAACAAATGACTTGCATACATAATTTGTGCTATTTGAAGGAAGGTCTTGATAGATTGCTATCAGAGGTGTAACTTATTTTTCTCAGTTTTCTGTTGTCATTGTGTATAAGACTAGAGTACTCTGTAGGCTAGCTGATCCACTGTAAATGTAGACACCTTTATAACTGCAACGCCTCTGCCTTCACACAAGTCTTCCTCAAACTTCTCCAGAAGTTATATGACAACAGCATATATTTTCTCTGTACAATCTTAGGCACCTTGTAAAGAACCGTCTAATCCTAAACCCAAGAAAGGAGTTCCATTCTCGTCAGAAAAAGAAATGGTAAGTTCCTTTTTGTAATATCGCAGTCGCATGCTGTTTGGCTAGAATGGGGGGAAACAACACCTCCATGACACATCCGCCTACTTCCTGGGATGGGATGTATTTCATGTCTGCAGTGCACACCGCATGCTAACAGTGAAAGTGGCAGTAGGTATTTAATCAGAATAGAATTTACTAAAGTGATTCCCGGGGAGAATTTGGGTTTCATCGATACAGTTTTGCCCATTTAGAATAGAAAAGTACACAAAGACAAATTATAAGAAAATAGAAAAAAGAAATATGCAATATACTACAACAATAAATAACATATATGGAAATAAGAAATGTGTAAAATTACATAAACTACAATATAAAACAGTGTAAATAATAATAATGCGGAAGAACTGCAGATAACTTGTCAAACATGAATTAGCCATCCCGGTCAGTAAATGGCATCACTTGTGTGTCGGGGGATGGGCACAGCATGGACCTGCTTTGTGAGGACACCTGTTCTTATGAGGACCATCATATTTCTTCACACACTGGTCAAACAAGTTGGTTTCATGTTAGCTTTTAAGCATTGACTAGGCTCAGGCCTTACGTACACTATTCAAGGCAGGACATACTTTCATACATAATTTGTGGTATTTATTGAATATGAAGGAAGGTCTTGATAGATTTCTCTCATAAGTTGAAGTTATTTTTCTCAGGTTCTTTTGTCTCCGTGTATAGGATTCATCAGTGATCTTTTATGTTCCATCCTTCCTTGCTGGCTAGTAAGCAGAATTTCAGCCAGACAAATGGCCAGTGTTGTAGAACTTTGATTGCTGAATGTAAATGAATCGCTGCTGTTTTTATATTTTCTAAGAGTGTGCCTATTTTTGACTCATTCACAGGAATTCTGTGGTGAATCAAGTGATGCTTTGAATACACCTTGTGCAACTCCCTTCACACCAGTGAATGAGAACGTAAGTTGGAATGTATTCTTCTTTCACACACTGGCAAGACGTTACATGTGGGTGGCTGTGGGAAGACGGTAGTACCGGGCTGTTTTACCTGAACCATATATGTCTCCACTCTTTGGGTCAAACAGAAGCTGGTCGAATGTTTTAGAAAACTTGGTAAAGTAAAATGATGTCTGGTCACAGTGTCTTGTGAGGACAGCAGATAACTTGTCAAACATGAATTAGCCATCCCGGTCAGTAAATGGCATCACTTGTGTGTCGGGGGATGGGCACAGCATGGACCTGCTTTGTGAGGACACCTGTTCTTATGAGGACCATCATATTTCTTCACACACTGGTCAAACTTGTTGGTTTCATGTTAGCTTTTAAGCATTGACTAGGCTCAGGCCTTACGTACACAATTCAAGGCTGGACATACTTTCATTACTGTTACAACTACAACAAATGACTTGCATACATAATTTGCGCTATTTGAAGGAAGGTCTTGATAGATTTCTATCAGAGGTGTAACTTATTTTTCTCAGTTTTCTGTTGTCAGTGTGTATAAGACTGGAGTACTCTGTAGGCTAGCTGATCCACTGTAAATGTACACACCTTCATAACTGCAACGCCTCTGCCTTCACACAAGTCTTCCTCAAACTTCTCCAGAAGTTATATGACAACAGCATATATTTTCTCTGTACAATCTTAGGCACCTTGTAAAGAACCGTCTAATCCTGAACCCAAGAAAGGAGTTCCATTCTCGTCAGAAAAAGAAATGGTAAGTTCCTTTTTGTAATATCGCAGTCGCATGCTGTTTGGCTAGAATGGGGGGAAACAACACCTCCATGACACATCCGCCTACTTCCTGGGATGGGATGTATTTCATGTCTGCAGTGCACACCGCATGCTAACAGTGAAAGTGGCAGTAGGTATTTAATCAGCATAGAATTTACTAAAGTGATTCCCGGGCAGAATTTGGGTTTCATCGATACAGTTTTGCCCATTTAGAATAGAAAAGTACACAAAGACAAATTATAAGAAAAAATAAATGTGCAATATACTACAACAATAAATAACATATATGGAAATAAGAAATGTGTAAAATTATATAAACTACAATATAAAACAGTGTAAATAATAATAATGCGGAAGAACTGCAGATAACTTGTCAAACATGAATTAACCATCCCGGTCAGTAAATAGCATCACTTGTGTGTCGGGGGATGGGCACAGCATGGACCTGCTTTGTGAGGACAAAAGTTCAGATTTCCTGATGCTTAGAAACTTCAAGTATTTGGATTGTTAAAATTGGAGTTATGGTATAGAAATCAAGTTGTTTTTTGTTGTCTTAGGGAGAAAAAAGAAGATTGATTTGACCCAGGATGAGGCCACCAACTCCGAAGGTAAATATAATAATGCTATGGATGGATTTCTTAATTATTATTTTTTTAGCAATTCAATGTATGTGGTCCTGTTGATGCTTAAGTGGGCCTGCATAAAGACTTATGGCTTTGTCTACTGTGATAGGTTCTTCTGTACCACTACTACATTGTACTGTTGTGCAGAGGAAAAGACGAGGCGCCTCATTCTGCATTTTAGTTTTGGTTCTATTTCTAGAAAAACACATTGCCCTGGCAACCAATGCAGATAGTTCAAAGATGCCAGAACTCACAAGTCCGACCTGCACACTTGCAAAAATAACAGTGTAGAGAGTCAGTCCTAAAGAGAAAAGTTTTTGTACAATTTCGAATGTTTCAAATATATATTTTAAGTGTACTATGTTACAGCCTTAAGCAGGAGTTATGTAAAGTTTATTTACCGAATACTATCGGTACAGTGGTGACATAATGCTGTTTTTATACTCATTTTAATTGAACTTAAGTATATGTAACTTTGATAAATAATATACTCGATAACCCACAAATGCTACATTTGAGTGCATCAAAAGTTATTCCAAGAATGTTGTAAATCTCGACTAAACTTATGATTGTCTTTATTATAATCTAATCAAGGAAAATATGTTCTTGTGATTGGCAGATGTCTGAAGAAGATCTTCCAAAAAGCCGTGGAGCAAGGTAGAAGTTTCATCTGTCATGAAACACTTTAGAATACACATTTCAAAGGGACACCTTGCTACGAAGTTGAGTGTGAGCAATGTAAGAATGCTCAAGACCATGTTTTGAAAGACAGAACTGTTCAAAACATCCGAGATTTTGTGAGGAACAGGGGCCTGACTTACAAAAGGAATAATGTAACATGAATATCCATTAACCGTAGAGTTTAGTGCATCTGTTGCATTACTGCACCTGTTGCAGCACAGTTTGTAGCGCCGTTTACTGCGTCTGTTTCTGTTGCGGTGCCGGTTAATGGGGCAGTTTGCAGTGCGTTTAACTGCGTTGTTTGCAGTGTGTTTTACTGCGTTTGCATTGCACTGCGTCATTTGCAGTGCGTTTTGCTGCATCGTTTGCAGTGCGTTTCACTGTACACTGCACCGCTTGCAGTAAGTTTCACTGCGTTGTTTGCAGTGCGTTTCACTGCGCTGCTTGCAGTGCCGGTTACTGTGTCGCTTGCAGTGCGTTTCGCAGCAGTGCGTTTCTCTGTTTCGTCGCAGTGCGTTTTAAATGTAGCATTTTTCTTTTATTTACGACAGAAATCTTGTACTGTCTTCTCAATGTTTAAAGTCATGTACATCACAATAAATGTATTTTCATTTAAAGGCATTCTGATCTAGCTTTTGATTTTATTTCCTCCATTACCCTGTTGCTGATACCATTTTATACTTATTCTAAACAAACAACAAACAAAAAAGTCGTCACAATTTTAAAGTAAAAGCAACCTTTCAGAATAAACATTGAATATATGCAATTCAAATGTTGTCCGTCTCTACCATTCTTATGCAAACGTCCATTTGAACTCAAGGATGAAATTATTAGATTTTGATGGTCAAAGGTCACTGACCAGACAAAAAGTCTTCATTTGCTAATTATGACAATATCACACGAATGAATACAAAAAATGTGCGTGTGAAATGTTAACATTTAAACCTACATAGATGTAATTTGTAACATGACTGGTTGATGGATGCATACAACTGTGAAGAGGTAATTCTAGTTTAATGGGAGGGGTTTGTTTGAGTTTATGTGTGTGTATTAGGGGTATACAGTTCACGAAATTCTCATTTCAATACAATACAGTGGTGCCATGGTTAGGTTCGGTACATTTTCAATACAGCAAATAAGCAGAAATGCCTCGCTGGTGAGACTCGAGGGGGCGTGTCTGAAGAACATGGCTCTTCATCTCCCATTCAGTAGTGAGGTAATGTGTCGTTACAGTCAGGTAGCTTTGTGTAGTCCGTGACGTCCGGCCGTCTGTTGTTAGAGGAACAGCGGGAGCCTCGGACATTTGATTCTCTGTTTGGACTTTTGTTTTCTTTAACAAAGCAGGAATTATGGTCTGGCGAAATGGGCTGATGAATGAGTAGTGTCACGGGGCTCAATAAAATTAAGCATGTTGGTACAGTCTGGTGTTCCAGTCCAGATTAGGGTCTCGTATCTGCGGCTATAAATATAACAATCGCCGTGGCGATTGCTTTAGCCCTGTTTGAATTGGTAGGGAATAGCTGCCTAAACACTGCGGGAAGAGGTTGAAGTGGGTGTGCTGCTGTTGGTTTTACTGGTAAACTAGTTTAGCGTAGTGCGCCTCCCAGAACACATGTGCCTCACCAGAGTAGAATGTTGTTCTTCTGTGGTGGGCGTGTCAGGTGTCTGTTATGTCAGGTGGGTTGCCATATCTATCTATCTATCTATCTATCTATCTATCTATCTATCTATCTATCTATCTATCTATAGGATGGTCCTCATAACTCAGGGTCTTGCCATGTTTGTGTGTGTATTGGTAATGTCCCACTGAACCAGGATGGTCCTCATAACTCAGGGTCTTGCCATGTTTGTGTGTGTGTGTGTGTATTGGTAATGTCCCACTGAACCAGGATGGTCCTCATAACTCAGGGTCTTGCCATGTTTGTGTGTGTGTGTGTGTATTGGTAATGTCCCGCTGAACCAGGATGGTCCTCATAACTCAGGGTCTTGCCATGTTTGTGTGTGTGTGTGTATTGGTAATGTCCCGCTGAACCAGGATGGTCCTCATAACTCAGGGTCTTGCCATGTTTGTGTGTGTGTGTGTTGGTAATGTCCCTCTGAACCAGGATGGTCCTCATAACTCAGGGTCTTGCCATGTTTGTGTGTGTGTGTATTGGTCATGTCCCGCTAAACCAGGATGGTCCTCATAACTCAGGGTCTTGCCATGTTTGTGTGTGTGTGTATTGGTAATGTCCCGCTAAACCAGCAGGGTCTTCATAAGTCAGCGGCACGTTAGGATCCGCCCCGTCCCAACAGTCCTGTAGAATGTCAGGTCTTAATATCTCCAGACTCTTTGATGAGATATTAATTCTGAACAGTGAGGTTTGTTCCCTTTATCATAAGGACCAGTTTAATACTTATTATCACTGTCTACGACTAAGGAAAAGGTGCGTCTCCATATACCAGGGTTTGAACTGGTATGGGTGAAAAGCCCTCATAAACCACCCGCGCCCGTATAGGTGTGTGTGTGTGTGTGTGTGTGTGTGTGTGTGTGTGTGTGTGTGTGTGTGTGTGTGTGTGTGTGTGTGTGTGTGTGTGTGTGTGTGTGTGTGTGGTTGGAGGACTTATACAACTCAAAGGAGATGAAACAGGCCTGTCTGTTGACTCTTTGGGTTTGGACAAAAATACTTTTTACTTCCCACGGAAAGCAATTTATCATGTCTTTATGGACCGTAATGCATTTATGTTGCAGCTTTTTCAAAAATATCAGATTTGAACAAACTTCGAACTAACAAGTAAATCATATGAATTGCTGCTACTGTTTTCTTTTTCTTGCTCCAGCACGTACGTTTCCATATCCAGTGTGTCCGCTGCCGAACGTCATACAAGACAGTTTTACAAAGTCAGCAAATAGATGGGCTGTGCATCATAGAACACGCCCCCTGGACTTTGAAGGGCAATGTTGTTGTTTTTCTGCATTGATTGGCTCTCACGTGGAAAGCATGGCTGTTAAAAAGAGCCCTGTAAGGACAAGTAAAGTGATAGTTTGTCCATTTCTGTGAAACGTCAAGCTCGGTTTCAGCAAAATCGTTCCATATTCCATTCGCTGTTTTTGCAAAAATTATTCTAATGTCCAATAAATAGTGACAGCCATATTATATGTCTTATGCTGTAGTTTAACATATGTGGTAATAATTGGTACAAATGATCACAATTACAGAGAAAATAATACCCAGTATGGGTACTTGGACAAAAATAAGCTCACATCGGAGGTTTGTGCCCGTGCCAGATTTCATTTCATTTAGAAGAAAATGAAATGAAGTGGTGAAAACATGTTTGTCTGGAAATCTTTGTTTCTTTGTGTGTCTATTTGTGTCCTTTCGCAGCAGCTGACAGTTGCAGTTGTTTGTCTTTAACTTTGTAAGCTTTACCATCTCTTCTCTCTCCTCGTCTCCTCTAATGTGCTTCAGCTGAGGGCTGATAATGGATGCAGTCCCTGGACGCACACACACACACACACACACACGTTCTCTTGATGAGGAAACAGTGCTAAGGTGGCGACAGTGGCTTTCTCATTATCTGACAGCAGAATACAGACTGAATATCATCTTAAAAGCAGCAAACTAACACCTTTATGAGTTGTTTTTTTGTCTGTGGAAAAGGATGGAAGGATGAACTGTATCTTAAATTGTACATTTGCACAGTGCTGTGATTAAAGACCTGATTCTGTTATATGCCTTCTTTCTGAGCCCTTTGATTTTTGTTCATAAAGAGATGAATGCAACCCAGTAGGTAGTAAAACATGTTGGGATTCTACGTTTCAGCAAATCACGAATAAGTTGAAGGTCGATGTTCTGAATGAAGCCGTGTGTTGCGCTCACTGAAACGCACCTTGCCACGTGGTTAACGTTGTGAAAACTACTTCGTTAAGGTTAGAAAAAAAGATCATGGTTTGTGTTAACATCATGATGTAATGACGTTACTGTAGGTACGTCACGGCCATGACAACGTAACTACCGTAAATAAACAAGAACCACCCTTAGCGGACTTTCTTACATTACATTATGTTCAGCGTAACAACCATATGATACAACCTTAAAGTCAACATTTGTTTTTCACTTTTACACGGGACACAGACAGCGGTCTGCTACCTGAAAGTCCTGTTCCTAACTTTTAATAATGGTCATTCCAGATCACTTGGTCTGGGCGCCGTTTGTCCGACCGCATGCAAAAATGTTCAAAGTCTCTGTAGTTTGCTGAAACGTACAATGCCAAAACGTTTTCCTGCCAACTGGGCTGCTGAAGGATAGTTTGAGGCGTGTGCTGTGCGGTGAGGGATTAGTGCTGGATGGACAGACGGACGGGTGCTTCAGAGTCTCTCCTGTGCCTCTTACCCATTTTTTTCCCCTCCACTCTCTGAAAACCAATTCCACTTCAGTAGGCTTAAGGGTCCACTCATTCACACAAAGCCAAGCCCATACCACCATGCGCTCGCTGGCTTCCAATAATAAACACGGCATGTCCACAAAGATGAGAGTTCTTCAAGTTGGAGATTATTGAGTTAACCAGATAACAATAACACCATTTTCATGGTCCAACATGTATCTTACAGCGCTCAGGGACGTCAAGCACCACCCATCCCTTATCTGTGGACAAAAGTCTGTATCAGCCTTGTTGAAAAAATTCAATTTGGCAGGGCACTGTCGTATTGATCCATGCTCTTGCTTTTTTCATCTGACAAGGCATGATGTGAAGTAACAGCTCCGCTCTGAGGGAGTCTTCTTGATTTCAGCTGAGGCAGACAGGGCCGTGAACCAACAACCCACCGTCCTGCTTGATGGATTTGACCGTCCATGTGCGGTCAGCTTTCTTTGCCCACTCACAGGAAATGTTCTATGAGCCCCACTCTGTGTGGGGATCAGGTCACAATCTGCGATCTCGAGACACCACTTCACACTGAAGCTAATGTACTGTGTGTGCGCAGTTCATAAAAGAACCCTAGTATCAGACCAGCTTACATTATATCATCAAAATTCTACTAAGTGGAGCTGCATTTGACATTTTCAATTAGATCTTCTATTCAATCAATTCATTAAAACAGATTTGCTGTGATGATTTGCTCATCCGGGCAAAGCTAATTTGTACAATCTTTTAAACTTTCATGCCGGTGACCATTATTCGCAAACTCTCTTATCAGTGTTGACCTTTGACCCTCGTCAAGACAGTCCAAAATGGAGGAAAACTATCTTAGCTTGCACCAGCTACTCTTATATAACCCTCCTTTACCGGAATATAAACTGCTAAATAAAAGAGGTGTGGTTTGTAGGCACTGCTACATAAAGGAGGTATGGATTGTAGGCACTGCTACATAAAGGAGGTGTGGTTTGTAGGCACTGCTACATAAAGGAGGTGTGGTTTGTAGGCACTGCTACATAAAGGAGGTGTGGTTTGTAGGCACTGCTACGTAAAGGAGGTATGGATTGTAGGCACTGCTACATAAAGGAGGTGTGGTTTGTAGGCACTGCTACATAAAGGAGGTGTGGTTTGTAGGCACTGCTACATAAAGGAGGTGTGGTTTGTAGGCACTGCTACATAAAGGAGGTATGGTTTGTAGACACTGCTACATAAAGGAGGTGTGGTTTGTAGGCACTGCTACATAAAGGAGGTGTGGTTTGTAGGCACTGCTACATAAAGGAGGTATGGTTTGTAGGCACTGCTACATGAAGGAGGTGTGGTTTGTAGGCACTGCTACATAAAGGAGGCACTGCTACATAAAGGAGGTGTGGTTTGTAGGCACTGCTACATAAAGGAGGCACTGCTACATAAAGGAGGCACTGCTACGTAAAGGAGGTGTGGTTTGTAGGCACTGCTACATAAAGGAGGTGTGGTTTGTAGGCACTGCTACATAAAGGAGGTGTGGTTTGTAGGCACTGCTACATAAAGGAGGTATGGTTTGTAGGCACTGCTACATAAAGGAGGTGTGGTTTTTAGGCACTGCTACATAAAGGAAGTGTGGTTTGTAGGCACTGCTACATAAAGGAGGCACTGCTACATAAAGGAGGTGTGGTTTGTAGGCACTGCTACATAAAGGAGGTGTGGTTTGCAGGCACTGCTACATAAAGGAGGTGTGGTTTGTAGGCACTGCTACATAAAGGAGGTATGGTTTGTAGGCACTGCTACATGAAGGAGGTGTGGTTTGTAGGCACTGCTACATAAAGGAGGCACTGCTACATAAAGGAGGTGTGGTTTGTAGGCACTGCTACATAAAGGAGGCACTGCTACATAAAGGAGGCACTGCTACGTAAAGGAGGTGTGGTTTGTAGGCACTGCTACATAAAGGAGGTATGGTTTGTAGGCACTGCTACATGAAGGAGGTGTGGTTTGTAGGCACTGCTACATAAAGGAGGCACTGCTACTTAAAGGAGGTGTGGTTTGTAGGCACTGCTACATAAAGGAGGTATGGTTTGTAGGCACTGCTACATAAAGGAGGCACTGCTACATAAAGGAGGTATGGTTTGTAGGCACTGCTACATGAAGGAGGTGTGGTTTGTAGGCACTGCTACATGAAGGAGGTGTGGTTTGTAGGCACTGCTACATAAAGGAGGCACTGCTACATAAAGGAGGTGTGGTTTGTAGGCACTGCTACATAAAGGAGGCACTGCTACATAAAGGAGGCACTGCTACATAAAGGAGGTGTGGTTTGTAGGCACTGCTACATAAAGGAGGCACTGCTACATAAAGGAGGTATGGTTTGTAGGCACTGCTACATGAAGGAGGTGTGGTTTGTAGGCACTGCTACATAAAGGAGGCACTGCTACATAAAGGAGGTGTGGTTTGTAGGCACTGCTACATAAAGGAGGTATGGTTTGTAGGCACTGCTACATAAAGGAGGCACTGCTACATAAAGGAGGTATGGTTTGTAGGCACTGCTACATGAAGGAGGTGTGGTTTGTAGGCACTGCTACATAAAGGAGGCACTGCTACATAAAGGAGGTATGGTTTGTAGTCCCTACGTCGCAAATCTATTCGCAGTTCACAAGGACACAAGGATGAACTTTGTGCCATTTCCCTGTCCTTTAAAGCCTGAGTTGGTAATCGTCTTTAATAACATTCTTTGTAACATTTGTAGAAATTCTCTGAGTGTTGGATCAAGATTCATTTAATATAGTTTTGTTGCTGATTTGGAGAGTAAAGAAGATGAAAATCACGTTTCTGCTGGCCCGACGGTGATGGATGCCATCGTCTTGTCTTACAGTACATTAAACTCTTTGAAGCCACATGCAAATTCCTCATTTTGTCTTCAAATTGTACTCCTTATATGACAAAAGTATCTCAGTTCAAATGCCATCTTTCCCTGTAATGCAAAAAAGGAAGACGTGGATGAAGAATTATGTTCCCAATAAGTGCTGCATTTTTATAAACATTAGCAGATGGCCGCGACACACTCCATCCCCTCAGCCCACTGAGTGGTGCTCGCAGATCAAGCGCCGGAGTGTGTCTTTCACCCTGCGTCCTGGTGGGTGTGAGTATCGATCGTGGAGGAGGCATTAGTTCTCTGGTTATTAATAGCCTGAGGAGGGAAGCCTAATGTGAGCTCTACTTCCTCCAACTGGTTTATTCATAGCAGGATCATTACTACCATAATTGACCCTCTTCCTGCTTGTCTGTCTGACTAACGGAGTGCGTGTGTGTGTGTCCTGTGTCTATGTACATGTCTCTCACTCCATTTATCTCTCTCTTTCTCTCTCTCTCACACACACACACACACAATGCTGCACACACACACTACCGACCATCCATGTGCTACAAAGTATATTACATCGTATACAATGTACATTGCATTTCCGTAATTGGTGTATTTTCTCTGTCTCCACTCTGTATGAGCTCCTTCTGCTCTTTTCCATATCCAATGTTCTGATAGATGCGCCGATCACTCCCCCCCCACCCCCGGCGCACAAGTTCCCCTCAGGCGACAAATTATTCATAAACTATCTTTATAGATATGCTTTCAAAAAGCTTTTCCTTGTCCATCATTTAAGCTGCATTAAGGGTGAGCAGCGAGTGGATGTGTTCACGTGTGTGCATGCAGAGTATCTGGCTACCTAAGAGAGAGAGAGAGCATCTTAACTGAAGCGCAGTCCTCCCCTCCGGCTCACATCTTGCAGTGCATCTCTTTCCATCCCTCCTAGCCCACTGCCCTACAACCCCCCACTTCCCTTTACAGCAGAAAAGGCAGCAGCAGCAAGTAAGCAAGAGGCTGCCTCAATTCGAGAATTCTACACTTTCTATTTTATTCTCCGTTCCATTCCCTTGATTCTTCATTTCTGTCTATTTATATCAGCGGATGAAACTGTTATTTAATCACTAATGGGTATCCACTTCCATCTGCCCCATGCAGGACCACTCTGCCCACACATATCCTGTTGAAAAGCTCAATATCCAACAGCTTCCTGGCCCAAGGCGCAGCTTCACACAACGTACTGTGGTAAACAGCTGGTAAACAACAATTCAGAGTACATTTGTTGATTTTAATATATCTATATATATACATATATGTATATATGGTTGTTTGGTCTATGAATCAAAGGTATTAAGAACAGTGCTGGTCTGATGTGTCACATCACGATGACAGTAATGGTCGGTAATATTAAGAAACCAGCGAGAAGAGAAAAAACAGAAAACGGAGAAATCTCTTCAGTGAACTGTTCAGACTTGGATTGAAAGTGTTTGTGTAGGACTCTACCACTGATACTCATAAGAAGCTGATTGAGAAAGAAATGTTTCCAGGACCTAAAATAAATCATTGAACAAACAGCCTCCTGACAGTCAATGTCTGGCAAATACTAGTTTTTCATGGTGAGAATATAAAAAAAGTCCATTTGTCATGTGAAACATGAAGAGTAAAGGCACATTTTCAGTTTTAGAAACGGGTGTTTCAGAAAGATCGATGGAGCAAACTGATGCATTTTGCAGCTACAATGGTTGCGTGTACGTGAGTCTGTGATCAATGCATTTGTGTTTGCATGCTCATGGCATGAGTGTTTTCAAAAAGAGAGCATTATATGGTTGAAGTTGTCGTGGTCTTTACGACCTTACATATGTTTTAAAGAGAACTGAATACAGCGGTGGCTCCGGTTCATTCCAATGAAAGTTGCTCAGTTGCACATGAATCCAAAATGTGATGGGGCTTTTATGACCTGTCTATTTAGATGAGGCCTCTTCGAGTGTTCATACTGGGAAGTTGATTTATCTCAAAAAGACTATTCGTTGAGTTACAGGCGTCTCTCTCCCAGTGTAAGTCTATAGGGAAAAGGCTTATTGGGCCATGTGATGGACGGTTTGGAATGTCACCCACTGGTTTGTTGACTATTGTTTAAAGCCTCGACTTCGGAATTTTGGCAATTGCCATCTTTGTTTTTAGCCGTTGCCATCTTGTTTTTTTGCAACCAGAAGTGACCAAAGAGGGCGGAGCTAAGTACAACGGAACTGACGGACGAAATGTCACAGTAAACTCAAACCTCACTGTGAAAGGGTTCAAGTTGCAAGACGAAACCACAGACAACTCCCAGACCAGACAACACCGTAGTTACTTGGTCTCCGTGTCTTTGCACGAGTCACGCTTTACTCTGACACACACACCAACTCCGGCTCAGTACAGCGTGAGACACACATCATGGTAGAGAGAAGACAAAGATTGAAAGTGTGGCTAACCTTTTACTCCAGTAGATGCTGAGAACTTTCGTAGTAAGTAAGAGTTTATCACAACATCTGGCCGACAAGCAGAATAGAAATGTTCAGAAATGCTCAGTTTTCTACTGTTTGGCGAGGCGGCGTGTGGTCCTCGTCCACTGCAGGTATCGTTAGCGATGCCATATGGAGTTTGATCCTGAGGCTAATGAATTAAAGCTAATTGCTAAGCTAATTGTTTCGCTGCAAATATGATTTAAAGATTTTGGAACTTCTTGTATTGCTGCTCAAGAAAGACTATTCGTATACATACAAGAATAATAAAGTAACTGAGCTTAATTAATCGTCTTCTTTTTCTCACAGTATAATTAAAAAGAACCGATAAGAAGTATCGATAAAAGTACTAGTATCGATAAAATCCCTACAATACCCATTCCTTGCCGTGATAGCGACCTGTCAATCACAGTAGCCCCGCCCTAAAGCATACTCATCTTTATGGTCTGTTTGACTCTAAATGGACCATAATGTACTAAATGAACATCATGCTGTATTGAAGAAAACTTGAAACTAGAGATTGAGACCATAAACTCATGTTTACAATGTTTACTGAGGTAATAAATCAAGAGAGAAGTAGAGTCATTTTCTCATAGACTTTTATACAATAACTTATCTATAAAAAACCCTGCTGGCCATGAGAAAGATTGCAAGTTTAGGATGCACCGCATTTGCTTCACTTTTCAGACCCGGAAATTGCAGACTGAATATTTGCTGGCGCTCTTCCTGGGGACTGGGCCCTATCGCTCACCCTGTAGACATAGATCCTTCCTGTAAGGAACAAGGAAGACGGTTTTGTTGCTGAGCTCTTTGTTCAACAGAGTTTGTCCTCTATCACCGACTTACGTAATGGATTAACACATACACACACACACACTGGCTGGAACAACAAGGAAACAGGATGTGTTTTTGCCAGTTTTCAGCAAGTATTTCCCCTGTGGAGGTCTTCCTGATCTGAGCTGTAAGAGTATGTAAACACACTCGCTCAAAGATGCATAAACATGAAAACAAAGCTGTGCATGATGCTTCCTCATGCTCGGATGAGCAGGTGGGCAGACGCCAACGCAAACACACAGATGTCCGCAATCAAACAAAGATGCACACGTAACAGTGTGCACACCTTCCATTCCACTGAGTCAACAAGTTGATGGTGACCTTTGTGTTGAGGAAGAGAAAAAAAGAAAAGGGAGAAAAAGATTTCCCCTCCAGCTTCCACTCAGGATGTGATTGAACGTTTTCCTGCGGACACGCAAAGACAATGTCAGCATGAGCAGCCATTAACCTCTCAGCCACATTCATAAAAAACACAGCAGCTCTGCTTCCACAACACGTTTATCTGACGAGGTTACAGGATGGATTCTTCACTGTGGACATCATGTCTTCCCCTCAAGTGGAGTAAACATGAGGCAGCGGGGTTACAAAGTTCTTAGCTTGATGATAATTGAATACCATGCCTCAAGTAGCATCTTTATTTTTACAATAATAGTGTTGCATGTTGTGGAATTGAAATGAATGGAAATACTTTTGAAAATATAAAAAATTTAATTACACAACATCAGTATTTCTTGACATTATAGTTTCTCTAAAATAACATGACTGTTGATTCAACCCTTTGATGCATATGATCATGCAAGCGTGGTAATCTGAGCACTGAATAATAAGGTAGCGCGAGAGAGAGAATGTCAGACGATCTAGATCGTCAATAGGGTTCATCGTCTTGGAGCCATGAATGTTGTGCCTATTCGTCAAAGTAGATGTTACGGTAAAATCGCTGAGCTCGAGGCTTCAAAACGACAGTCCACAAACCAATGGGTGACATGATGATGACTACGTCCACTTCTTATATACAGTCTAAGGTTTAGAATTCCAACTTGGGTGTTGCTTTTTACCACCATTTGGGTGTCTTAGTAGGCACAGGAGAAAGTCTCCAGATCTCCTCTTTAATCTTTGATCACAATCTAACGTTCATTCAACAACCCCTTTACGTCGTCCGCCCTTCATACGCCATTGTGCCGCGTGTCGCATCGCTCCCCAGATGCATTTACATCATTCGGAACAGGTGCGCCCGGTCGCAACCGCTGCCGTGTGAAGTGTGATGCGGGCTTCAACCTTTCCTCTGCCCTCCTCTTCCCCCTCCCCCTTATCCAACACCCCTGCTCCCCCCTTTCTCCTCCTTCTAACACCTGAAATGTAAGCTCAGTGGGCAGAACATGAGAAGGGAGAAGATGTGGGGGTGCTAAAATATACAGATAGTGCAGAGAAAGTGGGGGACAGGGAGAGAGGGGGTTGGGAGTGTGTTTTTGGCTGTGTGATAAAGAGAGAGAGAAAGACACAGAGCGTAGAAGCATGGAGCGGAGCTATTTTTAACTTGCTCAGTCAGCCTGATAGGGTATCTATATATAGTGAGGCATAGGCAGCTTGGGTAACCGTGTGTGTGTGTGTGTTTTAGCGCTATTCAGGGTGATTGTGACGCTGTGACTCTCCAGCCCCCCCCCCCCCCCCCCCCCCAACTACACACACACACTAGTGGCGGTCACGCTGCTGGTCACCAGCTCATCTTGTTTAATCCAATCACTCCACGCATCGAGACTGTCTCATGCTACACCTCTGCTGAGAATGTGGCACTCCCAATGTCCCAGAAAGGCAAAAAAATGTTAGAGATGGAATCCGATCCAATAATTCACATATCGATCAATGTACCAATCCATATATACTGTATATTCATAAAAAACGGAGGTGGAGTGGCTGATCCACGCCAGAAACCAGAGATGAACATGATAACCCACATATTAATATCATTTGTTCAGTGATTGATTTTTGGCTCAATAGATGCCACTTTGCCATAGAACTCCTCTTTGAAACACTCTTCTTACTTTTTAACTCATGTTACAGAAATCTATCAGTAGTTGATGATTGCTCTGCATTTGATCTGTTTAAGTTTTCCAAAGCGTTGAAGGAGTTGCCGTTGCAAGTTGCACTCCCACACCCGTTGTATGTGAAGCTAAAGTGGACGCTAGTGATTGTCTGGTAGAAATGTACACTTTCATTCAATATATGTGTTTACACACATATTCACATCAGCAAATGTTAAACCGATACATTTTTAAACATGATTTCCCACCTGCCAACAATGTTTCCGTTTTTAAATGTGATTGTTTACAATTAGACTATTTATGTTGCTACTATAACTTTATTGGGGTAATTTAGATTAAGACTTATTTAATGTAGCATACGCCTAAACATTTAATGTCACAAACCATATAATTAAACAACTTTTGTAGGTGTATATCTTATAATAATTGACCATTGTTTTAATGTTTTTAAAGCATTATTTAGTTGTTGTTTTTCTATCAAATTTATAGAATAAAGTCAAAATAATATGTCAACACTCCAGAAAGTCTGAGGTACAATCGTTGCTTTCCCATCAGGTCAGTGTTACAGGAAGTCTCAGGCTCAAAGCCGGCCCCGGTCGGACACCGTTCCCCAGTAACCGAGCCCAAACGATATGTTGAATTTGCTTCATGGAGCCGAATCAGCTGAAGATGAGTCAGACTAACAGAGATAAGCCTGTCTTATTTGGTGAACTGGCTTCATGGAACGGGGCCTCTGGTCCCTCAGGTCTGCAAACAGGTCTGTGACGTCTGTCGCTGGTGTTTATGGCGCTGACACAATCGGCAGGTGTCTGTGAATGTGTGCAGTCCACATACAAATAGCAGAGGGGGTTACCACGGGGCAGCTGCTGGTGAGGTCATTTGTTGTTTCAGGTGTATCGACAGGCGGACGGCGAGAGCATCACGGAACAGCTGAACATTTGTCTGGGCGTCATCAAAGCCAGCTCATACGACTGTATTAGCTCAGCTGCACTACAAAACACACAAACACACACACACTCAGACACCATGAAGCAGGTCAAAGAGTAAACAGGGAAACGTAGAGCACTTAAGCCACCATTTTGTCATCACTATTTTTAGTGCTCTGATGTCAAAGGGAGTGAGATTCCCTCTTGGAAGCTGTCCGTTTATTCGATATGTCACCAATGGAGCAGCTAGAGTCAATATTGGTGATGAGTAAAATCATATATTTATTGTTCATGTCGTGCCTTTTGATCATACAACAGGAAATATTCAAGAAATATGTGAGAAAATGGGACAATTTCTTTCATCTACCAGACGGCCAAATGCCAATTCAAACCCGTCCGCATGAACGGTCAGAGCAACAGACGTAGTATAAAGAGGGAGAGACTCCCCTCGGGTCAGGTGGGGTTGGAGGACGGATGGGTCAGACAAACACATGACTTCCGTGTCAGCATTGACTTAATTTACCGTTGTTTTCTTACGTAACGTGCGTACTTTACTAACACCAGTTAGTGCAGTTGTTTTACCTAAAAAAATTATTATTTCAACCCATACCACAATATTTTCCTTAATCTAACTGATTCGTTTTGTTGCTTACTTTAAAACTTTGAAACTTTAATTTAAAAAGACATCATGCATGTAACAAGCGGATTATATTGAGAATTTCAGTCAATCTAGTCCAGCCACAAAAATAGATACGTTTATCAACCAACCGACCTGCAAACCACAAACTGTATGCATTATAGTAGCACACATCAGGACCGAGAACTGACACGATGAGGACAGAGACGGACCGAGCAAGGGGAAGAGAGGTTCAACATTTTTATATTTGAAACATTCTAGTGTCGTCTTTTTATCGTCAACAACGCTCCGCGTCGATATTGTCACAGTTAGTGTTCAACAAACGGTGTTGTGTCGTCATCGTCTCAGTCGTTGACTAAATTAACACTAGCACACAGGATACCTAAATATAATTCACTGAGCACGTTAATGGAGAATAAGTGAGGTAAGGCTCTGGTACTCAACAGTAGCTAAATCTTTAGTGTGTTTGTTACACCCCAACACCGCCATATTATAGTGTGTAACAAACAGCCTCGAGGGACCACTTGGAGGGCTTCAGACTACGATGTAGACTGCATATGAAGACACAAGTTAACAGACAGCCACCTATTAGGGTTGTTTGCAAGTTATTTGAAAGAACTGACAAAGTCACCACGTCGTCTCCATTAAGCTTTTACATGAATCGGACACAAAAGAGACTCTCTGCAGGAAACAGAATATTTGCAAGTGGTTTAATGCCAACCTCTCCTCTTGGTTTAAGATACGCACTGTCCACTCGAGGTAGAGACTAGAGCATTAATCATTCAGCAGATGGCCACTGTGTGTGTGTGTGTGTGTGTGTGTGTGTGTGTGTGTGTGTGTGTGTGTGTGTGTGTGTGTGTGTGTGTGTGTGTGTGTGTGTGTGTGTGTGTGTGTGTGTGTGTGTGTGTGTGTGTGTGCGTGCGTGCATGCAGCAAATAAAATGCCATGGCTGCATATCAAATAACAGTCCTCCTGACCCTGGCCTTTTTACATGAGCTCCAAAGGTCTCATCCCCTCTGCATCATCACAGCCCTCATTACTGATTCATCACCAGGAGACCTGTGGATGGTTGCCTGCACGTGGTGCTGCTTGCGTATGACTCTGCTCACAAAAGAACATTTAGTATATATATATATTTATATGTACTCTATAGTCCTGGGGCAAATGATGACCCTATAAAGCCATCCCTGGTCTTGTTTACAGGGAGGAAAGTGAAGCGCTAATATCGAATGAGGAATTGATATCGGCAGATGAGTCTCAGAATCGGTTTGTTTGGAAGGCAGCACTGGCCACAGCGGTGATTTGAGCTAAATCCTAAGTTTAGCTGGTATAATGTTCAACACATCCAATATCTTAGTTTAGCACGTTAGCATGCTAACATTAGCACTAAACACAATGTACAGATGAGGCTGATGGGAATGTCATCCGTTTTTGTTCGTAAATACAAAATATTGTACAAAATTAAAATTTCTATCTGATGATGGCGCTAAAAGAAAAGACACTCATCGCAACCCATACAATAGTTTGGGACATTTCACTACAATCCACTGGTGTGAACCTCATGGTGGCATTAGAGGAGAAGTCAGAGGATCACCAATTCATCATAAGAGGAACATGAAGCAAAATTCCGTGGCGATCCATTCAAAAGTTGTTGTGATATGTCGGTCTGGACCACAGCGTTGGACCAATTGCCATCTCCAGAGCCACGTGGCCAAAAAAAGGGGGGATTAGTACGTGGAGAACAAAAGCAGTTTATCTCTCCTTATCAACCCCAAAACATTTCAGGTTTGCAATGTTGATGCAGGCAGTTGAATCAGCATCTGTTAAAGCGTTAAAGTAATGTAATGTGCTTTGCACAGAAACACGCTCACCAGGATGATCTGCTAACTGAAGGGGTTTTACAGCTTTCTCGTAGAGTGGACAAAAGTCTATAATCCTGCACCAGGAAGTACAATTTCTAGCTTCTTTTGTGAGCTTTTAAAAAACATTTGAGCTAAAACCAGTTGAAACGTCACCGTAACCGCTGCTGAATGAAGCAGGCGCTCGATCATCTCATCCCTAGCTCAGCGCGTCTCCATAAGTCACAATATCGTGTTCCGCGGGCCTTAACCGTAACATCTGGCTGAATTCAGGTCGCCCTAGAAGCAGAAGCGCTACGGGGGGGGGCGGCCGAACTGGCGCCCCGTCTGCATTGTGCTCCACGTGTGATATGGGTGCCGTCCAGCTGAGTGGCCAAAGAGATAAGCTCCGCTCACGGAGTGTGGACACAGGCTTGCACAGATAGATGTAGAAAGAGGTGGAGAAATACATCTGTGCAAGATAGATAAGACCACCACTGAACAAGAGCTACTCGCAAACATACGCTCGCCCCCCTCCCCTCACCGACTCCCACTCTCTCTTTTCACTTTCAAACATCACCCGCCCTTTCATGCCACTGCACGCCACACTGAAATTTCCACCTGCATCAATCCCAGTCGCTCAAAAGTCTCCTGCTGATTGCTCTTTCATGTTTAAATGAGAACTCGCACAGTGAGGGCGTTCGCATTTCCCTCATTTGCGTTGTCACTTGTCTTTTTGGGTTCAATGTGAACTTCGGTGAGATCAGAACATGTGTGAATCATCTGTGAAATACTTTCTCATTCGGGCCCTTTCGTTGAAGAGAATTTCCCGGCCGTGTGACACTTCCTCCCTGAGTTTTTTTTTTTTTTTTCAAAAGCTCCCCTCTGGCGCTGCACATTTAGCCCTTGCGCGGTTTACCGCCTGCTGGCTCGGGTGCCCCTCCCCAACACGCAAGGCGAGGCCCGGAGAATCACTCGAGCGTGCATGCAAGCAGCTCCTTTAACAGGAGGAGTTTCGCTCACATTTGCCCCTCGATTTTCTCTGCACGCATGCAAAACTATGCAAAGGCACACGTACACATTCGGGCATCAGCACAAATATGTGTGTGTGTGTGTGTGTGTGTGTGTGTGTGTGTGTGTGTGTGTGTGTGTGTGTGTGTGTGTGTGTGTGTGTGTGTGTGAGTGTGTGTGTGTGTGGATTTAGGCCATATCCACACTAGTCCGTGTCTAGTTGGATGCAGAGTTGTCAAATAGAAACGATCTCCGTCCACACGGGAGTTTCTGCTTTATTCTCAAGTTGATCTGCATCCACACAGCAGCCTTCGAAGGCGGACAGCACGTGACCATTAATGTACACTGGGCATGCACGTGACGGTGTAAACAGGAAGTGGATTGCTTGCTTGGTTAAAAAAAAATATGACAGAGTAATAAAGTAGTCTTTAATAATGAAAGGTTGTATTTGATACTTAAGATCTTCCTCTATGAACTCAAACAGACACAGTTCGTGGAAAGTTTTAGAAGTTTTATTTTTCAGACGTAGTTACAGCGCTGCGGGTCTGTCTGTCTATATCTCTCTCTCTCTCTCACTCTCTCACATCAACTTGACTTTAAAATCAACACGTACACGGAAACGTTTACTCGATTATGGTCCATAAATGTGGTCAACACCCGTCGATCACTCGCTTCCTCTGTGTTTGTCTGTTGTTGCCGTGGGGGCTGATGAATGTAACGTTAGCTCCATTGAGGTATTCCTTCATGAGATACGGCATCAGGGGATAAGCTGGGTCACCCAGCAGAAAAAACAGGGACATCATCTTCGCCCTCTATCAATTCTTTAGGGCATTTGCTCCATCTTTTAGGACACAACATCATGCAACAGGTCTGACTCGCTAGCTTCTAAGCTAATTTTAACATTACCGCCAATGGGTAAATGTTAACCACGATTAGCATTTGTGAATATAATATATCTTCGTACATATTTTCATGCTCCATAAAGAAATACTTTCAGACTAAGGTCTCTCAAGGCTACCAAACGGAAGAAGTAAAACGAATCAGCGTTGCTCACTCGTCTCTCACTAGTTTCCTCTGTGTTGTCTGTTTGTAGCTGTAGCTCTGAATAGCATTTATTGCTAACTGTAGCTTCAGACAGCCGCTCCGTGGGGGCTGATCGCCGATGGTCAAGCAGCTCGCTAATCGCTAGAATAACAGCTGCTTCCTCCACATAAATGCAGACTTTTTACTGCACAACAGCTGCTAGTACGCAACAGGTAATACAGCGTGCACAAAACCGGCGCTCCATGTACGGCTGATAGTGTCTCTGGACTCGGGAATTGTCGCTCATCGCTCGAAGAATAGCTTGCCTCCTCCGCCTGTAGGCAATAGCACGGGTGTGGGCTCATTTTTTCTAACAGACATCCGTATCCGACGTCTACACTGAACCAAAACCCCGGAGTTTTCAAATACCTCCAACCTCGGCGGAGTTTTCAGGTTCCTCCGTTTAGGGTGCTCCAAAACTCCGGCGTGGTCTGGCTGCTCAGTGTAAACGTAGCAAAACTGGACTAGTGTGGATATGGTCTAAGTGTGCATTTACATGCAAACACGGACGTGCATGCATGACGATTATCCGTTGAGTTGGATTCATCCTAATGTGTGTGTGTTGCTGGTGCAGAGATGCGCTTCTCAATCAGGGAAGGATGTAGTAGGGAGATAGGTAACATGGTTCTGCAGTGAATGACGTTGTATTATTTAGAAATAAAAATAAAGCTGAAACAAAAAAATCTGAGTCTATATTTTATATGTGCAAAATAAGTAAAACGGGCGAAAAAGTTACTGTGACTTGTCAACAAGTTCTATTAAAGCTACGGTTGGTAATCTCAAGAAACTTTTTTCTCCCAAATATGACTATTAATAAGAAATAGGGGAGGTGCTTCTAAACTCTCTTGCAAAATGTTCAAAATTGTTTAAAAAAATATTTCTACCATCACTTTTTTCCAGTGTATAAGTGCAAATAAATCAATAAATCGAAATAAAAGAATATGCTGGATTTCAGAAATGAAATGAAGTAAACAGAGACCGGCAATGCCAACTCCTTTCCAATGAAAGTAGCTATCGCAGCACTAGCTCCATAAGTCGCTACATCGAGCAAACACTGACCCTCCAAAGCTGCTCGCCCAAAATGAACATTTATTAACGTAATAAACGATGATGACTGTTGTTAGCACTCACAGCTCTTAAGCTAGCAGCTTGTGGAAGACTGGTGGTGAGTGTTAGGGTTTAAACAGAAGGATGAGAGGCTTCAGCAGGCCGCAGGGAGATTTCTGCTTCGAGCTTCCTTCTGCCCACGCGCATCAGAAAAACGGAACTGGATCCCGTTCACAATTAAACAATATTTAATGTGCTACACAAAGTTCACTTACAAACTGAATCAACGATCAATAGTAATGTTCTCGAGAACAGAGACCACATGCGCGCGTCCTCCTCACAGGTCTGAATTCAGGTGCTGAAAAAGAGGGGCAGAAGTGGTCTGAGGAATGCTCTCAAAACAGTCTTTTATATGCCCCGACAGTTGGAAAGTGTCGTAACTGTCATAAAACGTGTGACTGATCCTCCGTTGATCAGTGATTGGCTCCATTTGAATTCTGTCCCCTCCCTGGATCGATCCTTTAGCGAAACATCTTGGCTCCTCGCAAAACATCTTGGCTCCACCCCTCCGTCTTGGTCAGCTTGGCATTTGACCCATCCCATCCCCCATTTGCTGCATGTCTCACTCAGAATCCCGATGTGACCCTCAAAACTATTCTTACAGTGTTTTAATACCTTTAGTGACAATACTTTTATGATTTAATACATTCAATGAGTTAATATACTGTAACATAATATCTTTTATAGGTAAGAATATTGTAAACATATTGTGACTAACATATATTATTGTGACACTTTATTTAATCCTACTTATGTGTTTAAGACTGAAATTCTCCACATGAGCAATGAGCTCAAGGGCAGAGTGCACGCAGGTAGACAGGCATTCGGGCCAAATTAAATGATTGGACGCCCTTATTAGAGTGCTGCCACAGCCACAGATACCAGATTTTTTATATGAGATCATGTGATTCATTGATTGCTGTCAGGTTGTAATGAGAATTTCAACAAATAGCTAGCTTTGAGATGTTTAATGGGCGAGACTGCATTTTTAATTTCGTTGTAAAAGAAAATTCTGCAGATGTTACAGCATGAAATTTAAGATGTAAAGAATTGCTCATTTTTGCTACATAGATGTGGACATTTGTTGATTTATGATCGGATGAAGCGGTTATAAAATGGTATTTGCCATCTGTAAAGTAAATCCTTCAAGAATATATGGACATTTGTTTTATTTTAATTGATTTAACCTATGGTGTACTCTTGTCCAAGGAGGGTTGAAGAACAAGCTTTTTTTTTTCTTCAGCAATGTGGCGATGCTTCACACTCGTTTAATTACACAAGACTGGCCAATATTTATTACATGCACTAAAAACCCCTGTCCGGATTGGGGATGTGAGGCTGCTTATTTTAATAAACCTGAGCATTTGCATAGGCAAATATCCATAGAACATAAAACATCTTTAAAGCGTCAAAGCTCCTTCTCTCAGCCCAGGGCCCCTTAGCAATCACACTGACTAACACGCTACACAGCCATCACACACCAGGGAATTGTGTGTGTGTGTGTGTGTGTGTGTGTGTGTGTGTGTGTGTGTGTGTGTGTGTGTGTGTGTGTTTTCGTCCATGTGTCCACATTTGAACATGCAGTTTAATTTGTGTGGCCGACTGTGTGGATGCGTTTCCCGTAAGGTCGGTGCTCACGTCTATTGTGGGAAAACCTGAAGTGCTTCTTCAGTGAATGAGGGGAGGAAGGGGAACCATAGCACCATCGTTGTTTTAAGAAAGAGAGAAAGGGAGGGCGGACGGGGAAGAGAGGGAAGAAACGTTTATATTGACTACCATGTGTTTGCATCCTATTTCTGTCCGGTCCTCTGTCCAGTGGGCACGTAGACACTGGGTCACTCCCATGTGCCGTGACCCCACTTATCTCATCTATCCTACTCTCTCAGCTCAGCTGGTTCATCTCAGCTGGTTCAAGGTGGGTCACTCGACAGAGACAGCCCTCCTTGCGGTGACAGAGTCACTTCACGCCGCGAGAGCTAACTCTTTCTCCTCTGTCCTGATTCTCCTGGACCTGTCTGCGGTGTTTGACACGGTAAACCACCAGATCCTCCTCTCCAACCTCGAGAGGATGGGCGTCTTCCCCAAAGGGGCAGGGTGAAAGAGCGGGGGGATCTAATGATGATGTTAATGGTGTTACGTGATGAAGGGCTTCAGTGAGAGAGGAGAGACCGGTTGAAACTGTCTCAAATATGGAGAAAGACGGGTGGAAGATGGTTGTGATGAAGAGGAGGGAGGTGGTGGAGAGATGGAAGGAGAAGAGAAAAGGATGGCATAGTGATAAAGAAACACTGCTGTAAAAAAGGAAAAGGTTGAAAGAGTGAATGAGAGCTGGAGTGATTATTGTCTGATTGATAAGGATGAAAGAGCCAGAATGCAGAGGGAGAGAATAGAAATAGAGAGGAAAGCTAGTGGCTGAAGGAATGGGGAGATGGTGGGTTGACAGGAAGAGGAGAAAAGAGACGGCAAAGGGGAAATCAATCGGAGAGAAATGGAGCATAATAAATCAAAGGGTAAATCTGGAAAAAGAAAAAAGACTGGAGGATGGAAATATATGAAAAGATTGATTTGGAATGAAAGTGATGAGAAGCTAAGAGGCAGGAGAAGATGGAACTGAAAGGCCGGAGATGCCAGTCAATAGTGTGGGCCTTGATACAAAGGAGGAAATGGGTGGGGATTGATTGAGTTAGAGGATGGAAGCTGCAGTTGGTGGTGTGAATGGAGACAATGTGAGGAGAGAGTAGAAGAATAGGAGAGAAATTGAGATATATATGTAAAGATGGCGTTTTGATTGAAAGCGTCAGGTGGGTGGAGGGACGCAGGGACCGGAGGACAATGCAGCGGAAGTTCTTTGTTATCACGCTTCCCTCATTTCCCTCCATGTGAAAAGGCAGGAGTTTTAGGGAAAATTACTCGTCAATAACATGATGGCCATATCTTTTTTTGCTCGCAAAAAGGCAAGTCCCTTTGGGCTTTCTGACAAAATGATGTGCTATTGGCTTTCATTATTGCAACTACTACTGAACATTGCAAAGATTATTCCAACAATTGCACTTCTACATTATCTGATTTGTGATGGGTTAAAAACTGTATCAAAATCGTTGCAGCAGAAACTGAGATGTCGTCTGTTTTATTCCATGCATTCTTGTACAGACACTACAGAATAGTAAACTCATACATACCACCATGAAACTTCTCCAGTTTATTACTTATGTTATTTTTTGTATTACAAGTTTTGTAAGATGTTAACGTTTAAACATGCAAATAAGACATCATCTAATGCTAACTTTTGGTGAATTTAGAGAAAATCAACAGACGCAAACAGACAAAGTAGTAAATAAAAAGAAACCTAAATGTATATTTTGGATGTTTTCTTTCCACTATACTTTTGAAAGCATAATAGCAAAAATCTAGGTTTTGTGCCTGACGATAGGAGAATTTGCGCGTGTTATGCTTGCTAGAGATGAAATGGGGCAACACTGGTCTGGAAAGATTACTTCTTACTAACTCCACCCCCATTTACAAACTAGTTGTCAGCAGGGGTGTCAAACTCATTTTCACTCCGGGCCACATCAGCATCATGGTCGCCCACAAAGGGCCGGTTGTAAATGTAACTACTCCTAACATATTGTCAAATAACTGTCTCTGCATTTGATTATTGTTTATTCCAGTGTAAAAATATTGTACATGCAGTTATATAAATGTAAACATATATTTAAGCACATTTCTGTTATTATAGCTTAAATCCTTTAATTTAATTAAGTTAGTTAAGAAACCCACATTACTCTATCAAAGATCAAACTATTAAAGAAAATAACAAACACAAATATCAAACAAGTTATTACAATAACTTTGTTCAATGCTTAAAATCCTTTCAAGGGTGTGTTTGCACAATTCCACGTGAATTATTTCATGTGTTTTAAAGCCACGTTTAAAGTAGTCTTTAATGTACTCACAATACAATTACATGTCAAATGTACAGTAACCAGCCAAAGAGCTGCTTCTGTGACTGTGTGTTTAAGTATCTCTCATTTTGACTTTCTATCTCATAATTCTGACTTTCAATCTCAGAATTTTGACTTTTAATCTCAGAATTTTGGCTTTCTATCATAGTTATGACTTTCTATCTCATAACTTCGACTTTCTATCTCATAATTTCGACTATGGGGATATTTTTATTGTCAAGTCGAACTTAAAAAAAAAAAAAACACAGACCGGCAAATTATTTTGCTGGCGGATTCGTGGGCCACATAAAATGACGTGGATGGCCGGGAGTTTGAGACCCCTGCTATAGACTGTATATAAAAAGTGGACGTAGTCATCGTGACGTCACCTATTGGTTTGTGGACTGATGTTTTAAAGCCTTGAGTTTGGTGTTTTGGTCGTCACCATCTTGGCCTTTTTGCAACCGATGAACAGAAGTTACCATATTGTGTTGCTGTTGTTTTGGTGCCAACCCATTCAGTGATTTAAAAACTAGTTCAACTTTTCTTTCAATCTTTTTCTGAACCTGATCTGCCGCTAATGCAAGGTTTTTGAAATGGGAATAGCATGCGTGACAGAAAAAGATCCAATCTTCCAAGATAACCCTGAAGTTTCCGACCTCGTCCTTGGTGTGACGAGCTGAAGTAGACATCCATGCAAAAACAAAAAGCAGGCTATATGCTTCGGCAAAAATACGACAGCTTCTTTTTTTATGATGCCTGACCAGATATTTTACTGTTTTATTCCTGCGAAAGAATCAATACAATAGACAGAGTCTCTATCGCTGTAAAGACATATTGTTCCACAAACAAAATTCCATTCATGTACAGGGGTGAAGGTCGAACCCTCTTGATGAAACCAGGGCGAATAAAACCGATACAAGCAGCGCCCACATGACAAGAGAGATATATATTGTTTATATTTTGTGTCAAGTGACCCGATCTTCAGGGTAAAGAATTCCACTATTTCAGAACTCACAGGACAGAGAGAGAGACGACAGGGAGAGAGACGACAGGGAGAGAGAGACGACGGGGAGAGAGACGACGGGGAGAGAGACGACGGGGAGAGAGAGACGACAGGGAGAGAGACACGACAGGGAGAGAGACGACAGGGAGAGAGACGACAGGGAGAGAGACACGACAGGGAGAGAGACGACAGGGAGAGACACGACAGGGAGAGAGACACGACAGGGAGAGAGAGACGACAGGGAGAGAGACACGACAGGGAGAGAGACACGACAGGGAGAGAGACGACAGGGAGAGAGACGACAGTGAGAGAGACACGACAGGGAGAGAGACACGACAGGGAGAGAGAGACGACAGGGAGAGAGTGTGTTCGTCAAGTCCAATCCCTCTCTCTCTCTCTCTCCCGCCCTCTCTCCATCTCTCTCTCTCCCTCTCTCCATCTCCGCTCCCTCCTGACACACACCGTCTCCAAATAATGCATGTCCAAGTGCATGTCCAAGTGCGCACATCTGAGCAGGTATGTACTCGCAGATAACTCCTCAGCTGTGTGTGTGTGACAGTAGCGGATTCACGCATCATGTGCCACACCCCACACTAGTCAAGTTGAATGTACAACCCCCCCTCAGTCTGACAGCTCACACAGATTTAATTCAGCCTCAATATCCTCCTCAGACTGATTACACACACACACAGCGAAACTGTGTGCGTTTGTCACTACGTGATCGCTGTGTGACAGGTGTTATGGCGCAGATCAGGTGTTCGTGTATACACCTGATGCCAGTCAATCCCCTTTTTGCCGATGCTCAGCCAATCAGAACCCACAAGCTCCCCGTGTTTCACCCCCCCCCCCCCCCCCACACACACACACACATAAAAAAAGCCACGCGACACTAAAAGGTCTCGATTACAGCGGAGAGCGCAGTCAAAAGTAGGCTACTTGACATGGAACTGGGGGTTTCATGTCGGAGCTCTCGGAGCCACGCTTCCTCAATGATTCAATATGTAATTTGATGCAGCCTCACTGAATAACATACCTGTCATGAGTACAGGCATCAAACTCAGTGACAAATGACTCTTTGCAGGGCCTTCACGACCGTCAAGACTTCACAGATGAGACATTTAAAAATAAAAAATGTTTCCAGTTTCCAGTCTCATCTGAAAAGCATTGCATTAAGGGCCTTGTAAAACTGGTCTCGTCGTGCGTAGTTTCCATTACCTTCACCTCCAAATAGAGGATTTTGATAAGACAAGAACGTTAACTTGTTGTGCATTGAAGTCAGAGTGACCCAGGTTTGGACATTTATTGCAGAGGCATGTTATTTAGTTTCACTAGAAAAACTGTCGGTGCTTCACTTGATTCTTGAGAGACTCGTGTGGCAAAAAGCTCTTTGTGACAGATCTTGACGGGCAGAGTTAAAGTTGAAGAGCCATTTCTTGGATTTGAAAGTGATTCTGGCAAGAAATAGATGCAGAAAGTAGAAAGTAGGTTGCCAAATTGAAATCAGACCTCAGGGGGTTTGCATAAAAGGTTCAAGGACTTTGGAATAAAAAAACAAAACATGCTCTAAATTGTTGTCAGAATTTGAAGTCATGTTTGTGGGTCTGTGTGTTTGAGCTCATCTCAATGGCACGGTGGGTAGTTCATGGTGGGTCTAAGTGGTTGTCGGAATGTGAAAATTGTTCCGACGTCCCAATAGCCAGAAAAACGTTTAATTTGTCCGACAGCCCGTTATCCCAAAAAACAAACTCCCATTGTTCAGAGTATTTGATAGAAAGACATCATTAGAGAATATTCATACGTTTCTTTTTTGTAAAATAGGAAACTATTAACATTGTGAAAAAAACTATATTCACCAAATGACTGACTTGATACCTTGTTTTCTGGTAAAGCAATAGCAAATATGTGACCGCACAGAAGAAACCACGAGATGGAAAGAATGCCACAGAAGTTACAATCGATCACGAGGAGTTACTGGATTTCAGTTGACGACCTTTGCTAATACTTTGTGTGTCCATGAAATATTGATTCCTCGTAGAGGCGGCTGTGTGTCATCTGTAAAAGGGGCATATACTGCTCCGGCCTCCCTGGTTTGTTTTAGAAAAACCACACCTGCCCTCTGTCCATGCCTTTCAGGATCTTCGACTGGCCATGAATCGCCCTCATCTTCTGTCTATTAATTATCATCAATAGTGCCTCCCTGCCCATTCGTCTCCCGCACGCACCCACTAACCACTGCTACTGATCGCCCAAACCTCCCCACGTCACACACCACCCATCCCCCATTACACACACACACATCCATGCACATCATAAACACGCCAACCCCCCGTTTCGCCCTTGCTAATATGTTCTTCAATCCCCCCCTTCCCCCTCTGTTCTCCATCACCACACCCTCCCGTTCTTCCTTTGCAAAAAATCATAAAATCAAAGGCCGTTCCTCTTTGGAATCCATTCAAAGGGTCTCGTTGATTGGTAGCTGTCAGCTTATTCAGTATGACCTGTAGCTCTCATGATGGCCTGATCGGCGAGTGGCATCTGGGGGTTGTCATTGGGTTTTTGTGCAGCATTACAATAAGTCATCTTTTTGATGACAGGCATGGCAGATAGGTTAAAGCTGACTAAGACTGTTATGTAGGCAACATAGTACAAAAGGCACATGTCTTTCTGTTTGCTGCTGCCTTTAATTGAACCACGTTCAATTCATATATTAATCAATTTCCTGCATTTCTGGGACTTTGTTCCAGATATGTGGAGCAGAAAAACTGAACGCTGCTTCTCCATGTTTAGTTCTGACTCTGGGAACAGAAAGTAGACCGGTCCCAGACGACCTGAGGGGTCGGGATGGTTCATAAGGTAGCAGCAGATCGGAGATGTATTTTGGTCCCAAACCATTCAGTGCTTTGTAAACCAACAGCAGGATTTTAAAGTCAATTCTTTGTTGGACAGGAAGCCAGTGCAAAGACCTCAGAACTGGTGTGATGTGGTCCACCCTCCTGGTCTTAGTGAGGACTCGAGCTGCAGCGTTCTGAATCAGCTGCAGCTTTCTGACGGATTTTTTACAGAGACCTGTAAACACCGTTACAGTAGTCCAGTCTGCTGAAGATAAATGCATTGACAAGTTTTTCCAAATCCTGTTGAGACATAAATCCTCTAATCCTTGATATATTCTTCAGGTGATAATAGGCTGATTTGGTAATTGTCTTGATATGGCTGTTCAGGTTGAGGTCTGAATCCATAACTACACCTAGATTTCTGGCTTGGTTTGTGGGTTTTAACATCAGTGACTGAAGCTGAGCGGTGATTTTCAATTGTTCGTCCTTGGTACCAAAAACAATTACTTCTGTTTTATCTTTGTTTAATTGAAGAAAATTCTGGCACATCCAGTTGTTGATTTGTTCAATGCAGTTACCCAGCCCTTGTATGGGATTATAGTCCCCTGGTGACATAGTTATGTAGATTTGTGTGTCGTCTGCATCATTATGACAACACACTTTGTTGTTTTCCATAATCTGAGCGAGTGGAAGCATGTAGATGTTGAACAGAGGGGGCCCCAGTATTGAACCTTGGGGAACACCACATGTCATTTTAGTCAGCTCTGATGTGTAATCAGCTACAGACACAAAGTATTCTCGGCCCTTCAAGTAGGATTCAAACCAGTTAAGTGCTGTGCCAGAGAGTCCCACCCAGATTTTTAGTCTTTCTAGGAGTATGGCATGGTCGACCTTGTCGAATGCAGCACTGAGATCTAGTAACACTAAGACTGAACTTCTGCCATTGTCTATGTTTAAGTGGATGTCATTGAAAACCTTAACAAGAGCAGTTTCAGTGCTGTGGTGCTGTCGAAAGCCTGACTGGAAAACATCAAAGCAGTTATTTACGGCCAAGAGGTCGGTCAGCTGTTGGAAAACCGCTTTTTCAATTATTTTACTTAAAAATGGGAGGTTTGATATTGGCCTATAATTTTTCATCATTGCGGAGTCTAAACTAGCCTTCTTTAGGAGCGGTTTAATAACTGCAGTTTTTAGGGCTTGTGGGAAGACACCTGAGAGAAGGGATGTGTTTACAATTTGTAAAAGATCAGTGGTCATGCAGTTTGAAATATTTTTGAAAAAGTGTGTTGGTAGAATATCCAAGCAGCAGGAGGATGACTTCAGATGTTGTATAATGTCTTCTAGGCTTCTACGGTCGATTGAATGAAATTGTGTAATGATATTTGAATGGATGTTATTCAGAGATCGGGACAACACAGATCCTGTGGTTGATGTGGAGGCACTGACTGCTTGTCTAATTTTCTGAATTTTGTCAGTAAAAAAGGAGGCAAATTGATTGCATGCCCAGGTGGATTGGAGCTCAGCAGCTACCGACACTGGAGGGTTTGTTAGCCTGTCGACGGTAGCAAATAAGGCGCGTGTATTGTTCCTGTTTTTGGTTATGATGTCAGAGAAGAATGACTGCCTTGCATTTCTAAGTTCCAAATTATAATTGCGAAGTCGCGCTCAGCTTTCCGACACTCTCATTTCTCTATTTTGACCAGCGTAGCTTTTCTCCAAGGAGATCTTTGCTTACCCGAGACAACCTTCACTTTAGTGGGTGCAATGGCATCAATAATATTTTTAACTTTAAAATTGAAGCCATCTACAAGCTCATTGACTGAGAGGCAAGAGAGGGCTGGTGTGGAGGAGAACTTCTGAATAAATAGTTCACTGGTGTTTTCAGAGATGTAATGCTTTGTCACAACCTTGGTTTGGACATTTGTGTGCAAGGAGATTGCACTCTCAAAGAAAACACAGAAATGATCAGAGAGTGCAACATCAGTCACAGCAACCTTGGAAATGTTTACACCTTTGGTGATGATTAGGTCCAGAGTGGCAGTTCTTCTTCTTTCTCCTCCTCTGCAGGTGATGCTCATGAGTACGGCTCAGGGCAATTAACCCTGTGGTGTGTAAATGGATTTACATGGATGTCGAAGGGATTTCCTTCCGCGAAGCAGGTGGGTTTTTTTCTTCGTCTTTTTCACTTTTCAGCCTGTTTCTTATCAACATTCCGTTTGCTTGGGGCTGTGGTGGTCTCAGAGGGAGTTTCTAAAGAGCAGTGATGACTGGAAGGAAGATTTTGCACTTATGGTTGAATTCCTACTGAAGTACAACTATTTTAAATTGGGTAGACAATTGTAGCTTGATGATTTTGATTTTAATATGTAATGAAAACAAATGAAAGCGTTAAATTCAGACCGTATTCTGTAACCCGTGAGCTGATTTTATACCTCTTTTGTTGCTTTTGAGGTGTCGCTTGGAAGCTACTGCAAAGGAATTCTCCAGCTCTGAAAGTCAATGGTGTCAACATTCATCAAAGCTTGAAAGTCTGACACAATGATTCTACCGAGCCTATGCATTCATGGGAAAAAGTCAAGATGTTCTAATCTACCGAGGTTTATTAAAAGTAGGGCTGCAACAAATATTTACATTACAAGTGATTAATCGATGGATTGCTTTGGTCCACAACGTGTCAGACAACAATGACAAAACGCTTATCGTAATATTCCAAAAAAAACTGTCGACATCTTCAAATTTCTTGTTTTGTCCAACCAAACCAAACATGTACACTTTAGGATAAACAGGGCAAAGAGAAGCAGCAAATTGTCACATTTGAGAAGCAGGAACCAGCTGCTTGAAACAATCCATCGATTGTTCAAATAGTTGCATAATCATTTTCTGCCAATAAACAAACTGATTAATTGAAGTCATCATTGCAGTTTTAATTAAAAGCTCATTCTTATTGGATTACCAGCCTGGCTTGCTTCTGTATTGTATTCTTTTTATGTTACCAGTCTTCAAGCTGTTTAAATTCAAACAGGCTCCCCTGACAGCCCTGTAACATCACCATATGCATCTTGAACTGCAATGCTGCGGAGCTGTTGGGGATGCCTGAGCCTCCCCAGCAGATCTCCTTTTGCTTACGTACATGAATAACCCCTGACACGCCACATGTCTGACGATGCATAATTCATCGATGCAGGATCAACCCTTGATCTCTGAGGACTGCAGATGGTATCGGTCAAACTCGTGAATGAGGATGAGAGTGCGACAGAGTGCTAGAGGATTGAGTCCTGAAAACCAGGAAATGAGTCAGCATTTTTCCTTGTTGCGTTTACTCACGCTCATGTGACCGTGGTGTAGTTTGTTCATAACGTCGCCTTTTTACTTTCTGCCGATTCACGCTTAACAAATCATAAAAGTGGTGTTCACTTGAAGATGATCTTGCTGAACAAAGCCTGTAAACTTGTGTTTTGCCACACAGCTTCTTTGCTGCAAGAATCCAAAACCCGATGGAAAAATTCCATCAGCTTTTTTGTCAAAAGAACCAGTGCGATGCTAATTGGCCTGCAAAAATACATCCTTTTTGGCTTTGCCATAGAGCGTCTCCCTTCCCACAGTGGGATATGTATCTTGGTAAAGACAAAGATCTCTAAAGAAGCTGCTCCAAATTTTTAAAACCTCAAGGCCGATGCTTGCTAAACCTCCTCTGCTGCTTTCACTTGTTGTACCGTCAGACCTTGAGACACTGGCTCTCTCTTTCTCTCTTTCACACACACACACACACACACACACACACACACACACACACACACACACACACACACACACACAAGGTCGAGTGTGCACATTCTGCACATATTCTTAGCAGCACACATCCCACACTATCACGGCGGCCGTGTGAGGAAGCCATCCTTGATTCTGAAGCAAGGTAGAAAAGATATTCAGAGAGCTACGGCGCTGAACAACTCAATGACTCAGCCTTCATTTAAGTTTATTCACAACATTCTTTTGTTATTTTCTCCATTCATTTCTCTCTGTTCATTCAGTGAAGTTCTCTGTAATGGATCCATGTCTCAACGACGGATAACATCAGTCCATAAGTGTCAAAGCACCTTACCACACTATATTGTCTATAACAGAAACTGAAAAGGAACCGGATAGTGACGAGAAGAATGGTTGTTGTACGCAGCTCCGTACAACAACCTTACTTACGGACTCACGCACGTCTCATTGGTTAGCGTACAACTGTAAGAAGTTGGATTTTTGGATTGACACCCACTTGCATGTTGATTTAACTCGTTCCTTTTGAAAAGAAAAAGAAAAAGAATGATTCGCACCCAGAGCATCACCAGAACGGGAACTAAAATGAAAAATGCTGGCAGACGGGGGACTAATTCCTGCTAAGCTAAGAGATACAGTGACTAAATACATTCAGACTGCGTGGTATATCTCAAGTGTCACATTTGATACACATACACTCACACATAGTACATACAGTATATATTCGGTCTGGATCATTTAGCGTCAACTTTCTCTCTCGTTGTGTCATTTATGTTTGATGAATGAACTACAAAAAAGAAGCATGCCCTGAGGATACGCCGTCCTCAAACGACCCAAGATTTCTGTGTGTGCGTGCATGTTTAGCTGATGTGTGTATGAACGGGCCGATATGAGCGAATGACCCAACATACCATCTGCACAAATCTGATTATAGAACTGCCAGAAATATGGTAAGAACAAATAAAAGCCAGGGCATTAACGAGGGACGATCTCATTACTGGAAGGAAAGTAGAAACATAGTACATTTCTTCCTGCCTGCATGAGGCTGTGGCATCAATGAGCCAGAGTGGATTTCTTTTGCAGAATAAGATTGGAATAAAGTACATACATGCACATTTTTCACACTCAAACTGCAAATAAATGATACATTTTACCGTATACAATTTATTCTGATAAGTGATTTATACGGCGTGACTAATTTATGTTGGGATGTTTTTCTGTTTCCCAGGCCTCAGCTTTCTATTAGCCGTAACTAGCATGACAGTTTGATCTTGTCAGAGTCTACAGCTTTGTTTCTCGCAAAGGCCGGATTGTCTGTCAAGGGGTGATTTACTGGCAAAGGCCTGTGATTTAAATTGGAAACAGACAGTGATGGAGAATTTTCATGTCGCATCCATTTTATCAGCATCCTCACATGTGTCGGCTGACAAATAGAGCATGAGCATAGAGCATCCTTTGTTTCCGTTTTGAGTTTTTCTTGAGATTGAGGACATTTTGTTTTTAAGTGAGGACGCGCAAAAGCTATTTCTCCGCAATAATGCGTATACGCCACTAAACATGAAGCGCGTCTAACTGCTTGGCTTACAAAAACGCTGTGTGGAGTTTACTGACATCATCTCACAGGATTTCTGTGCGTTTAAGTTTTGGTTCCTAGATGCTCTCATGAATTTAGACAGAAACCGCTAAGAGAGGAAAAGTTGCTCTGTCTCAATCGTTGCTTCATTTCGTCCTGCCTCGCCCTTGCTCCCCTCATCCATCGCTCTATTGTCGTCCTTTGTCATTTCCATCAAAAGGTTAAAGGAGGATTATTCTCAGTTTCTTAAGCCCCGGACTTGACGTTCTCCTTGACATTATAGTGAGATAAAGCACATCAGAACAATATTCCCAGGGTGGGTCTACACGGGTTGACCTTAATTTACTGTGTGTGTGGACATGATGAGAGTTCAAAGGTTAAATATCTAACATGATTGCGAGTATTGATGATGCAGAAGTTCAAGGCTTTTATACTGAGCATCACAAACGTTATGCTCATTATTGGACTTTTTAATATATTTTTGTTACTATGTACGGAAAGTCTGGGTCCCTTATCTGTCAGTACACATGATGACATACTTCTGTGGGTGCAGCGTAAGTGGAGGCAGGATAATTCTCTGAACTCGTTAGCTAACGCTGGCTAGCAACTTCAGCTAAGAATTTGGCTGAAGAAAATACGGGTTTCTCTAAATATGTACAGTCGCTCCAGCATCGGGAGTGTTAGCATTAAGACAAAACTATTAACAACATCTCTTTAGTAAATTAGCATTGTAGCAACAGTTTAGCCTATTAGCCACGTTTTCTCTCCGTTGCTCTACTCGTTCAGCCTTCTGTGTGAGTGGTGAGCTCACCGCTGCGGTGCAGCACCTGTGACGGCTACGGTTAGCAGAAGGCTAAGCTGAACTAGCAACGTTATTTCAAATTTTTTCCTCGACTCACAGTCATTTCAAAGGTATATGCGATAAAAATTTCAAGTTGGAGCCATACTCCTTCGATTCTGCCACAACAACAAAGCAAGAGGACATTTTTGACGTGTAACTTTAGCCCACTACTCTGAGGCGATTTGTATTTGCCTCCAGTCACTCACGTTGTTTTGCCAACACCGTGACACAATCATGACGCGGGTGCTAAAACGGTCTGTACCGTTAGCGGTGTCAGCATGACAAGACAGACGAACTAAAGTATGGATACACAGAGCAGTGTTGCCAGATCAGGTTGATGGTTTTCCAGCCCAGTCACAACTTCAACTTTTTTTAATATATATAATGACAACTTGTTTGGTAATGTTGTTTCACAATATTTCTCCCCACCAAATGCTGAGAAAAGCAGCCCAAATACCATCTACTATTCCATCTAACCCAACGCTATTTTCCCCCTTACCCATCTTCATCAAAAGTAACCCAAGTGGGCAGAAAACCAGCCCAATCTGGCAATGTCAACAGCAGCAACACCAGCCCTCCAGCTCAATACCTGCTGGAACTGAAGTGATATTACCAACCATGTTGAGTGCCAATCAAATTGAAGTACTGACATTGTAAAAAAAAATACCCCCTTGAACATAGCAAAAAAATATACAACTTAAATGTACTCTTTTTGGTAATTACAATGACCAAATAAGAATATAGATACAATAAAGCTATTTACAGGTACTTTCCTCCATAATTAGTTGTGTAAAGGGAATTGTCACGGCTGCATAATAAGAACGCGGGCGTTGCTGATTGTGGTATTAGCATGCAAGTGTGTATGCAGGCACCATGTTGTGGGCTTGGCTCCTGCCAGCAGGGGGGGGGGGGGGGGTTACGGAGGCCATGTGTGTGCATGTATAAGAGACATGCACGAATGTATACCAGTCCCTGCTGAGACCTCATTATTCACACTCACAAAAGGAAAGCGATTATGATGGAGCAGCCCGGCTTTTGATGTGGAAAAATGCACGCTGGAAGACTTTTACGCTCCCGATAGGCAGTGTGTGTATAGGGCTATACGTTTGCGATGGGGGGAGGTGTATCTAATGCAGTCAGTCATTCAATTGTGATTCCGCAGTATGCATATGTATTTCGCTTCATACATACATACATGTGTGAATTCATCATTCCACATGCATGTATGAGCCCATCACCGTTAAAAATAATGTTAATTCACCGCGTACCCCCCCCCCCCTCACAGTGTCTCATTACCTGTGCATAGTAAATCAGCAGGTTGATTAATTCCATATAAGTTTTTCCTAAGGAAAGGCATGCAGACCACTTCGGCCCCCTTTGCGCCTCAAACCCTCAGTGCAAATTACAGCCAGCATGAACCACACCCTGCAATATTCATCAAAGTCGGTGCATCTTCAGACGGAGAGACGGAGACAACGAATACGAATGCCACTTGGACGGACATCGTCACGTGATTCAGGGTGGATTATTCTTAAATGAAGAGGCTCTACAGCAGGGGTCTCAAACTCATTTTCACTCCGGGCCACATCAGCATCACGGTCACCCTCAAAGGGCCGGTTGTAAATGTAAGACTGTGTAAATGAAACTGCTCCTAACATATTGGTAAATAACTTTCTCTGCATTTGATTGTTGTTTATTCAAGTGTAAAAATATTGTACATGCAGTTATATAAATGTAAAAATATATTTAAGCACATTTCTGTTACAACTTAAATCCTTTTCATTTAGGGTTAAGAAACCCACATTACTCAAAGATCAAAGTATTATTGAAAATATCAAAGACAAATATCAAACACAAGTTATTACATTAACTTTGTTCAAAGCTTAAAATCCTTTCAAGGGTGCATTTGCACAATCATGAAGTATTTCATGTGTTTTTAAAGCCACGTTTAAAGTAGTCTTCAATGTACTCACAATACATTTCCATTCCAAATGTACAGTAACCAGCCAAAGAGTTGCTTCTGTGACTGTGTGTTTAAGTATCTCATCATTTTGACTTTCTATCTCAGAATTATGACTTTCTATCTCATAACTTCGACTTTCTATCTCATAATTTCGACTATGGGGATATTTTTATTATCAAGTCGAACTTTATTAAAAAAAACAAAAAAATATATATATATATATATTTTTTGCTGGTGGATTCGCGGGCCACATAAAATGACGTGGCGGGCCGATATGCTTTTTTTTTCAATTTCCATCAAGCCTGGTATACGCTAACCTTTGCATTCGCATGACAGTTTAAAAGTTGCATGTGGAAATTGCAATGAAAGTGATTAATATGATCAATGTAGAGTATGTAGACGCCCTCCATCTCTTCTCTGCATGTGTGTGTGTGTGTGTTTTGATTTGCCTCTCTATCTCCGTTGTGTAGAATCGCAGCTTTTGCTCCTTGTGACTTCCTGGAAAGCAGCTCTGACTAATCTGGCCACCCAAACAGTAACAACAACAACACGCCTGAGAGATGACCTCCAACCCCAGCGAGGATATCACACTTACACACAAACACACAGGCGCACGTTCGCCTGCTGCCTCACCGTCTCCCTCTCATCCACGGGCCATCTGGCTCCGACATTAATGATAACATGATCACCAAGGATTTGGTATCGTTATTGGATTATCTAAAGGTCACTGTGTCACATTCGTGGCGTCGCAGCTTTCGAGTCCCCACTGCTGATATTCTCAGGAGCCTCACATTTACGTTTTGTTATCATCTGCCGGAATTTCTAGAAATACACACACACACACATGAAGTAGCTGCGGTTCTGTTGTTTCATTTAGTGTCCAAATCTACTCCTGTATTAGAATTGAGAATTGTGAAACAGGGCTTCTTTTGCATGCATGTGTTTCTGTTGTGGAGTGTGGAATGAAGGCCAGGGCCGGACGGAGACAGGATTACCTGGGATTAACATGGACTATCACTTGCCCAGCTGATGAGGGCCAGAGGTTTCCTCCCTTGCTCCTGCCTCTGGTGCCAGCGCCAGGGTATAAATAGCGTTTAAACCTGCCACACTAATCCATGTTACATGCAAATTAACCTAATCCATTTTCATTCATTCATCATTGGGACCACATTTGTCTCATTTGCAGCGGTGGATCTAATGGAGCTAATGATGGTTTAACTACAGCCAAGTGGGTAAAGCATGGAGGGCCCGGGCTAACGCTTGGTGTATTCCTCAGCTGTCTGGCTGCCCTAATTCAGTACAATTCAGCCTGTAGAACAGTTGTATGAAGTCACTGAAAAGAGCTTTCTAAACAGCCCAGACGTCAGGAAATAAATGTTGGCATTGTACGTTTCTACAAACCACGGATACATTAAATGTGGACGTTGTTTTTATTTTGTGAGAGCAAATGACGCAGTGCACGAGTAGAGAAGTCCGGTAGTATAGCGAGCAACTGTTCTTGAAAGTTAGGTGGTGTAATAGCAAGTATAACAAGTGACAAAGTCCCGTAAGGGTGGGTGGGAGTACTGATGGATGGGTCAAACAAACACAGGACTTTCACCCAGGAGACCACCATTGATGTGGTGTGTGTAACCAAAAGCAAACCTAAACTTTACGCTGTTGTGCAATGCTACGTAAGAAAGTCTGCTTGTTATTTATTAACGCCAGTTAATTTGTTACGGCTTTTCCGTTATTATTTTAATACAAACCGTGATGTTTGTTTATCACGAACCAAATAGTTTTGTTGCCTAAACTTAACCAATCATTTTACAATGTTAACCATGTGGCATTGTGTGTTTCTGCAAGCACAATACAAGGCTTATTTGTATGTGTTTTGGGTTCAGAAACATTGATGTAGTGGAGTGGAAGTACAAAGTTGAATAAAATAGAAATACTCAAGTAAAGTACCTTGAATTTGTACATAAGTACAGTACTTAAGCAAATATACTAGTTACATTCCACCACTGATCATAATATTTACTCTTACCACTCGCAACTCATCAAAACCAAACAACATGCTACTTTTTATAAAGAAGTGAATAATATAGAGGAGCATTGAGTTCATATTGGTCCGGCCCTCCACAACGGTCCCTGTTTCTCATGTGGCCCTTTGGGAAAAATAATTTCCCACCCCTGGTCTACAATGTGGAAAAACAAACGATGCAATAGCGATGTCATTAGAGTTATGAGCTTGGGCTTGACCTTTAACATGGTAATGTTATGGTAAATGTAGGGTCCAGAGTTCTTGGAGCTTCACTCATATGTGGGACAAAAAGTCAGAATATGTCAACCTCTGCTCCACTTTTTGTCTTTTTACATTCAATTTGAGCTGGATACTAAACTTCAGCTATAAAAATGTATCTGTTTGACTTGTGTTTTGGGGTTAAATCCATCAAATGGGCCTCTTGGCAGACTGTTTTACCATCACAGTGCCGTGTAAGAGTTCCCTCTAATGTAGACAGCAACAAGAGAAGTCCAAACCATACAGTGTTGGGACTTCCGTGCTCTTCCCTCTGAACTAAAACAGAATCAAAAACAATTCAGTTTTGCTGTCCCGGCTTTTTTTCATCGCGCGGAAGGTCGCCATACACTCCATGTGGTCCTGGAAGTCGTCCACTGCAATTTTTCTCTTCCTGTGCGAGCCTGGATGGGCAAAAAAAAATGCAAGAGCAGCACAGCAAAAAAAGAAAGCTTCACTTTTCAATCAAAGAAAAAAAAGGATTTTCATCTTGTTGCAGTTATAAGTCCTGGTCAGTTTTGGAACATCTTATAAAAACACCCTGGGAACCATCATTGCACAAGTTTAAACATGAGACTGCAACTGAAAGGGTGTCTAAATGCTGATCCAAATGGAGAAGTTGCACAGCTGTTTACAACCACTCCCGCCTCGACATATTTCTCTGGCAGAGTCACCGACAGCCTGTTTGTGCCAACACTCTGTAGACAGAATTTTTGTGGTTTCGAGACCGAGTAGCAACACATCATTTCCACCGCTGCTGGTGGTTTTTTTGAGTCTGTCTGAAAAACCACGTCTGGCCCTGTGTGTCACATCATCCTGACCCACATCCATCCCTCCTCTGTTTCCCCTACTCTCCCTCCTTCTTCCTGTCTGCGAGAGGTTTGTGTGGAGAGAATGAGTTCATTCTCTGACCGCTCGACAATACCTCACCATTCCTACTCCAGCCCTCTGAATCACGGGCCGGGAGGAGGTGGGAAACATCTCAGTCTCCCGTCCAGCTGTGGCTCAGTGTGAGTGTGTGTGTGTGTGTCTGTCAATCAGCCGATCAGGCCTACGGTGCTGTGACAGGTTTCCAGTAGGCTGCTGTCAGGTGGCCAATGCAGAGAGAGACTCCTACAGATCCACTGGTATCTCTGTGGACCGCTAGTCGGATAAATGGTTAACAATGATTGACAGCCTGAATGACTGGCTGACCAATTGGTTTGTAATCTGAAAGGATTGATGGTTAACTTGATTTACTGCCCCCCCCCCCCCCCCCCCCCCTTCCAGCAAAATTACTTGCTGGAATGAATGACTGAATAACTGACTTGTTAAGACAGCGTGGAGTAGCAGAACAGTGACACCTGGTCTGTTCAAAATCATAGACTGTATATAAGAAGTGGATGTAGTCACAGCGACATCACCCATTGATTTGCGGACTACGGTTTTGAAGACTTGAATTCGTCATCCAGCAGGTTTTTGGCCACCACCATCTGGGTTTATGATCGTTGCCACCTAGGTTTTTGGCTGTCGCCATCTTAGTATTTTGCCGTCGCCGAATTGTTTTTTGACCGTGGTCATCTTGATTTTGGGCTGTCAACATTTGGGTTTTTGGCCATTGCCATCTTTGTTTTTGTCTGTCACCATTTAGGTTTCTAGTTGTGGCCATCTTGGTTTTTGGCCGATTCCATATTGTTTTTTTGCAACTAGAGATGACACCACGTGAAAGTGGAGTTCAACCGAACACTGAATAAGATATTTTTAGGCATTCAGAATGTTACAATTAACTTTCATGAACTGAAAACACACTGTGAAAGGATTAAAGTTGTAAGACGAAAACACGGACAACTCCTAGATCGGACTATGTCATGGTAGCGAACTTCCACCACCAATCTGTGCTGATGTGGACAGATGTGATAACCTCCTTGTTACCTGCTTGGTAAATGGCTGATTAGATGTCTTGGTGGTACGCTATTTTGAATGATTGAATAACCGATTTGTTGGCTGACTTGCTGACTCAAAAACTGAGATAAATTAATTGTTGGCCAGACCTGGAAGTAGGCATCCACACTGTGCAAGAAGTCTGAGCAGCATGATGGGAGAAAGGAGATGTGAAGTAGGTGGGGAGGGGGAGAAGAGTAATGCTGCGTTCACACCAGTCGCGTTGATTTTTTGACGCACTGCAAAATCGCGTCCAACGCACTGCACAATCGCGTCCAACGCGCCGCCGGTCGTGTTCACACCAAACGCCGCAAAATCTCGTAGCGCCGGAGAGGGGGCGTGGTTTATCGTCCTGGAAGCCGTTCACCTGGCCGTCATTTCTTTCCGCTGTCAACCATGAAAGGAATAAGGACAATTGCTGCTTTGTACGTGTTGTGGAAGTCCCTCAAACATCGGAATGCCAAACGCCGTCATGTCTGGTTCATAATATTGTTCAGAGGAGCTCCGTGGATTGTATCGAGCTGTATTCACTGTCTAGCAAGCCACCGGTCGCTGTTTACTACAGCTGTAGGAACACAAAATAAACTGATTTGGCTGTGATTCAACGGCAATAAACCGACAAAAAGGGACTCCGAAATAACTACGTAATGCTGCAGATTTGTAGGTTACTGGTCTTCTCAATGGAGCTCTGATGGATCGGTGCTAGGCTATGCTAACATCGTAGCAGCTCCACCAGCACTCAATAACGTCATGTAGACGTAAATACGGCAGCGTCTATTCATTGTTTGTACCGTATGGTTTACACACACACACATGTATACACATAGTTTGGTCCGGTCTCTGTTGATATGAGGTATCGTAGAGCTCTGGGTGAACACAGACGGCTACAGGATTTATTTCCTGATTCAACAACGGCAGGAAGCCAGTGATGACAGGGGGAGCAACTCAACGCTGATAGGCTATCGGCCAAAACAAATTGCAAAAAGCTTAATAATTAAAAAAGTTTAAAGATTACAAATATGAAAAGTCATATCACATATCACACCTCTCCTGAAAGAGCTGAACATTTTGATATTTGAACAGTTTCTGTGGCTTAAACAAATTCATCAGTGGTGATATTTGTAGTAGTAGTAGAAGTTGTAGTTGTAGTAGAAGTATTATTAGTAGTAGAAGTATTAGTAATTAGAAGAAGTAGTAGAAGACGTAGTATCAGTAGTCATAGTAATAGCTGTAGTATTGGTCGTAGTATTTAATGTCACAGTAGTAGTAGTAGTAGTAGTAATACTAATGGCAGTAGAAGATGTAGCAGTAGTAGTAGTACTAGTAGCAGTCGTACTAATAGCTGTAGTAGTATTACTACTTTTAGTAGCATGAATAGCAGTAGTAGTAGCAGTTGTCGTATAAGTAATAGTAGTAGTGGTAGTAATAATATTGATGGTAGCAGTAATAGCAGTGGCAGTAGTAGTAATAGTAGCAACAGCAAAAGTTACAGTAGAAGTAGTAGTAGCAGTCGTAGTAATACTATATTAGCACCAGCAGCAGTTGTAGTTGTCGCAGTATTAGTAAGAGCATTCATTTTTTCAACAAAAAAGCCTAATTTTGAGCTTGTTTAAATACAGTTAATCAATGGGGCTTTTATTTTGAAAGGGTGGTGCTGGGTGGGGGGAGAGGGGGAGAGGAGACATAATCATACTGTCTGACACACAAACAGAGGTTATTAAATGCCTGGCTTCATCACAAGCATTTCAATTAGAATTCACTCTTTGGGTCTTTTATTTTGAAATGGGGTGTGTGTGGGGGGGGGGGTCCTCTAAAAGTCTCTAAGACCTGAATGACTATGAGAGAGAGACACAGACAGTGAGAGAGAGAAAGAGGAAAGAATTAGTGAGTGAGAGAGAGAGAGAAAGAGAAGAAAGAATTAGTGAGTGAGAGACAGAGAGAAGAAAGAATGTGAGTGAGTGAGTGCGATATCTCTGGCAAACTTTCTCATTTGGAGATTGTACTATGTTTTATTTTTTACAGCTTACATGACTATTGTCCTGCTCTGCCATGTCTTTCCTCGCCTCTCCCTCTTGTGTCGCGGCGTGTGTAAATGTCACTCGAATCAGGAAACTTATCAGAATACTCATATCTGATTGGCCGAGCTGCAACACATAACAGCTGCAACAAATCATGTGTGTGCGGCTTTTATTTAAAAATGGGGTGGGTGTGTGTGGGGGGGATCCTCTAAACGTCTTCAAGACCTGAATGACTGTATGAGAGACACACAGAGAGAGAGAGAGAGAGAGAGAGAGAGAGAGAGAGAGAGAGAGAGAGAGAGAGTGCGAGCGTAGCTCCTATTGCTCGGATATTAATAATTGATAGGAAGGATGACTTGAGAAACAGATCCTGTAAAAATTGTGTCTGTAGTGTAAATAATGTGGCTTAACTGGCGATCTACAAATGGGGTACCGTGTTCTGTGGAAGATGTTTTTGAAGCAAAATTTAACATTGGTCTCTATGGAGCAGAAAGTTGGTTTTCCTCTCAATTAACAGCTTCTGTGTCAAATGTGTAAATTTGTGGGATTCCACAGTAATTTTTCTATGAAAGGACAAGATTAGCTACTCCTACATCCAGAAATTATGCATGAAGAGTGAAGATTGTGGACACAGTGGCAAAATACAAATGTTTTTTTCACAAGAATCTCAAGCTGCTCTTCACTCTAGCGGTGACATCACGCACTCTAAGCTGTGCAATACACACCCATTATAAAGTCAGAAAAGGGCTGAAAAATCATAAAAGTTAAATTGCTGCAGTTCAAAAAGTTTAAAAGGTATCGGAAAGCTGAATTATGCGGCAATAGTTCAGGGTTTTCTCAACATTTGAAAGTTGAAATGGTGTCTGTAGCTGAAAGTATGAGGAAGTTGAAGGATTTGAAAGTTAAAGAAGTTTAAGAGGATTTGAAAATATTCTCCATAGAGATCCCATTGAAAATAAAAAGCTTAATAATTCAAAAAGTTTAAAGGTTAGAAATATGAAAAGTCATAGCACCCCTCTGGTGAAAGAGCTGAACATTTTGATAGTTGAATGGTTTCTGTAGCTTAAAAAATGAAGGAGAAGAAGAGGTGGGACGGAAGAAATAAAAGAAGTTGAATAAAGTTTCGAAGAACAATAGTTAGAATGCTTAACAGCATTCCAACAATAAAGATTCGAAGAACAATAGTTGGAATGCTTAACAGCATTCCAACAATGAGGTGCATAAGTGAGTGAAAGAGAGAATAGAGTTCTAAGAATCCGACATAGTTCTATTAGTGGTGATTAGGTTTTGATGACGGCTCTGAGCTGTAGATCTGGTGAGATTATGGGTTGAGCTACAGCTTTGATGTTGACCTCAGATGAACTGAAGTGGCTCTGTAACCCATTGGCCCATTGTCGCTTGTGTTAACTTTTCACAGAGATCTGCTGAAACCTTACGTCACATCCACACTGGCTAGATAATCAGCCATGACATTGAAAGTCTTTCAGATAACACTAAGCTACACTTTATGTACTTCAAAACAACACACTGTCAACACCGGCACTCCTCTCTCTGCTGTCTGCAGCGTTCTCCCTCAATACGATACCAATTTCAACAATTGTAGTCCCCAATAGTCACTTCGATGCAAAAAAACATGGGAAAATAGGGTCCAGTCTGAAAAATACAAAAGTTACCCTTTAAGTTCCAGGTTGTGGAGAAGGCCCTTGGGAAGGAGGGAAGTGTGTGACCCGAGAACACTGCTGACCCTGTTTCCTGCCAACAGTCAAAGTTGGGCTGCGGTCGAAAAGTCCTTTTTGTTTTAGAAGGTTCCTAACTGAGTGAAATTACCCGGAAGTATCGAAGGGGCCGCCATGATAAGAGCTGTTGGAATTCTCTAAATGCTAAGAAAATGTGCTTCAATGCTTCCTTTTTTAGCCCCTTTAGCATGCAGAAATGTAACAGATTTCATGGTGTCATGTTTAGTTGCACTTTTGTAGTCCGTCGTTCTAGTTTCGCCATCGCAGACCTACGTCAGTGACATCCGCCCTTGCATCATAGTTCTCAAAACACCAAGGTTGTCTTTTCCTAACTCCTCATGAACTCTCCTTCACATCTTTCCTTGACCCCATGACATTTTCCATAGAGGTCAAGGAATAGACGTGAGGAGGTCATTTTGGGGAATTTTCGACCACAGCCTAGGTTTCACCATGTCTGAGATCTTTCCCTATGACCTAAACTAGGTAGAGTGCCTTAATCTAACCAACCCTTAACCATAGCAGGGGCAGGCCAGCAAACACTCAAATGAACCTTTATTTATAATGTGTTTTGGAAAGCACTGACAAACAACGTCATCCTCCTGACATGGGTGCCAACAATAGTAAATATGTGTAATGTTGGGTGATTAGTAGCAAAAACCTGGCATGGGTTTTCTATAGAATTCTCTGAGCTGGTATGTGATAGTGGCATTCAACAGCTAAAATGTGAAAATCTCCCAGGCTTCTCTAGCAGAGAGGCTTTGACATGAAACCAAGCTCCGTAAAAAATCAAGGGTATTTGCAGCTAATGCTTACAACCGAGCCAACCGCTGGCTCTCAATGGCTCTGGCCCTGAGCGGAGAGCTAAATCTGTTCAGGGAATCTGTTGCCGGGGCTCCCGATGCTGTACTGCTGCCATGCTGGCTCCTGGCTCACTGCTATCCTCTCCTCTTCCGGGAAGCAGCAGGGGAAACGTTGGGAACCATGGCAACGCCAGCATGCCAAATCAGAAGTCATTTTTTAGCGTCATTACGATATCGTGTCCGTTTCCCAATTCAATGTTAGTTTGAGGCATTCCCTCAAGTGGCAAACGGGTTTATTATGATTGTGTGTCATTGTTTTTGTTTGCAGGTGTGTGTGTGTGTGTGTGTGTGTGTGTGTGTGCGTGTGTGTGTGTGTGTGTGTGTGTGTAAGAGCTGTGCAGCCACAGAATCATAATCACAAGGCCCCAAAGCCCAGAGCTTATTTGCGAGTCAGGGAGCATTATAGTAGCTGCTTTACAACCTGCTGCAGTACTTTGGTCACCTTCTGTAGAGAAAAACAATCTGCAACTTAAAATTCTCACCACAATTGTTTTTCTTACTCTTTTTTTCCTTTTTACATTTGTGTACATACTATATCATACTCTGCAGTGTAACCGGCTGTGTTGTTTTCTAAGCATTTGGTTAGGGCGGGAGGCTATGTTTAAGCAGACCTGTTTACGTGGTTGATGTTATCATCATCTCGCATGATGGCTTCCTGTGTGGTTTCATAGTCGCAGGGGTTAATCTGAGTGATTCTCTGGCGGGGGGCGGAGTCACTCATCAATAATGCAGGCATCGGAATGCATAGCATCTGTAAAATGTCTCCAGCCGTACGCTATTAACCTTATCCAAACTCCAAGGCTCTGGGCATGCCCGGCTCATAAATAAGTGAGCAAACATGCTCGTAGCGTTCCAAAAAACATGCCTGTATAAATCGATGTTGGTTTGAATTCATTTCAAAACGACCGGTGTGCATAACAGTTGATCAGAGGAAGGCCAGAACATGAGAGAAAAGAATGCTTACTATACGAATAAAAAAATAAAAAAGGAAGGCAAACAGATGGTGATGGCAGAAGAAGAGAGGAAAAGAAAGGGAGAGGTGAATCCACACTGCTAGCAGATGGAGACAGAAGAGAGAGAGTCATTTAGGGACGGCGGGAGATGATGAGTGGCAGAGCAAACAAGCAAGACGAGTGTGTTAGAAAACCGCCTCAGACAGCTTGAGAAAAATACACCACAGAAACCCACAGCGGGGTTCATCTCAGGTAACGGCTGCTGTTTTCATCAGTACAACTGATAATAACAATAAGGCGGCAGCGCAGTAGAAAGCACGGCCGTTAGTGGTTGGTTGTCATTTTGCGGAAGATCATCATCTCTAGAAATGTCAAATGAGGGCCCGCTACATCTCCGTCGTCAGCTGTCTTCTATTTCAATATCTGTCACTTGTCTGTTCTGGTTACGTTCTGATTCCAGGAAACTGAATTCTACTCATTTCACTCAGAAAACAAATGACAGTAAGAAAGCATTGAACTTAATTTGTTTAAATTGATTGATGAAGATGGCACTGTAGATTCCAATACATCATTGAGCAACACTTGGACACAGCTGCAGGAGACTTTCCAGCTGCTGTCTACATCGTTAAAGACGCCAGCATCCTGTTTGTCCTGCTTTGGCTACATATTCACACACACACACACACACACACACACACACACACACACACACACACACACACACACACACACACACACACACACACACACACACACACACACACATGTCCCTGTACTTCTCTGTTTAACCTCTTTAACCATCACTACTAAATACCTTACCCTGACTGAAACCGAATTCTAACCTGAACCTTAAAAAAACGCGTCACAAACAGGCCCTTTGATGAAATGAGGATTGGCCAAAGTGTTCTCGCTTCCCAAAAATGTACTCACACTGTTTAAAACTTGCTTTGGTCCTCAATATGTTTCAAATACAAGAACGCACATTGTCTCTAGCGAGAAATGGCAGCTGCCGGAATTTCTGCTGAGCATGGATGGTTACTATATCATAGAAAGAGCAAATGTGACGTACTTCAAGTCATCGCAGAAATTCTTTTTCCCCTCTATGCTTGCAGCTGCACTGTTACTTATTTATGTTTCGAAAAACCTGCAGTATTATTGCAGTGGAGATGCATTGTGGGGACTCTATAAGATGTACCCTACCCTGCCTTGCTATGAGCTTTCAAGGGACTCGTGTGTGTCTGAGAGTGTGTGCCGATCGGGTCGTCTAATCCATCAGGGGGAGCACAGTCAGAGTGAAAGGAAGAGCTGAATCATTTTGACACTCTAGCTTGAGTTTCACTATGACTGAGAGGGAAAACAAACAGCGAGCCTTTGATGGGAACTCCAGTCGTCTTTATCAGAAACAGATTTTTTGCTTGGCTTAAGCTTTTCGCTCCAAGTTTACCGCTGCAAGTTCCGTCGGCTCAAGAAGCAGCCAAATACAGTCAATGAATTGTCCCTCTTTCTACCTATAACATCAACATAAACAGTGAAATTGAATAATGAGGTTTCCATGGATTCATAACATCTCCGCTGCGATTCCAAAGAGTTTTGGTCAGACTGTCCTGAGATCAGCGCTGCAGCTGTTTTCATCACCTCACTAAATTCTGGGAAGGGACGAGGGGAATCAGCTGCCAAGGGGTCATTGAGTGTGTGAGAGAGAGGGAGAGAGAATATCAGCTGTACAGTAAAAAAAGAGGTCACTGAGTTGGTGGAAGGGGAGAGGCAAACTGCCACGTGTGTCTCTTTGTTTGAGTGTGTTTGAATCGACTGTGTGTGGAGTCTTAAGGCCTAAGTGAGGGTGAGACAGAGCAGAGCAGCAGACACAGCCATGAGACAGACACACTGCTCTGGAGATGCTGCGTGTTCCTGGAAAGAATGTGGCCAGTAGCGACATGCCTCGAGCTGTTCGTCCTGGACTTTTTTTTCCACTCTTCTTTTATAGTCGATAATCCACTGGAACATTCAACAAATTCTTAGGCTTGTGTTCAGAACGATTGATCGGGTCTAACAATAACATCTTTGTGAAACATTTACTTCCAGCCTTGTTACCTACTGTCTAATCAGAGGACAAGCTAACCGCTAACATGCCATGGTAGCGCTGCACAAGCTTCTTTCTGTTTTCCTTGCACTCTGCCATTAACTCAGACGTGTTGTTTTGTTCTCAGAAATGTCATTTCATCAACACAGAGTTACTGAAGAGGGGCAGAAGCTCAACCGAGCTAACGAGCTTGCTAACAGACAGTTAGCTCGCCAGACTGCTAGCAAGACATATGCTGCGTTCCACTTGAACTGGGAAGTCGTTACTTTCCGAGTCGGACGAACCCTGCCAGCCCCGACCACAAAATCCAAGATGGCTGCTCAATAGTAAAACAAAAGCTGTAGTAATATATGCTATTTATTAGGACTTCAGTCCTAATTGTTTGTTTTTATTTGAGATTTGGACTATCGAGTGAAGGTGGAGAACGAGAGGAGAGAGACATGGAGAAAGATTTATATTTGGTTTGGATTCAAACCGAGTTCATTGTTTGCATCAATGGCCACCAGGGCGCCCTATCGTGGAAATCATTTATAGAAATATGAATGAAAAATGGGTAATGAGATAACCACGGTAAACAACTTAAAGGGCAGGTCCGTTCTGTAGCTTTCCAGTGGTCTTCCTTATGTATTCAAATCCATACTATCCCTGGCCCTTCTATAAATAAAACGTGACCCACGTGACCTGATGACGGTTTTGGCTTGATTACATCGCTACATACAAATATCCTTATCCATAGTCGGTGTAGAGAGGCAGTGATTGCTCTCTTCAAAGCCACAACAGTGGCAAGGGAGTATACACTTTAAAAACACAACAAAACTAACCCTTTCAGTTATTTCCAAACTTAACACGGCTGACGTCAACTTAGCTCGCGCTAACATTCTCATCATGATGACTGAGAGGCGTGAACAATCCAGAAAAGAACGCTTTTGAAGTTGACCTTTAAATTGAGGTAGGTTAGCACAGGGGGACCAACATGCAGAATTACCAAGAAAGCATTCATTTAAGTTTCATCTAATACTGCTGACACTACAATTTATCTATGTCATGAATGCCCCAACTTCAACAGAATGTCATTACCCACAGAACGGGTAAAAAAAATTTTACACAAAACTCCGTCACTCACTGCTTGGAGGACCAAATCATGCTCACCTGTTTTCACTTTCACTGGTGAAGCAGCTGAAAAGCCCCAACACTTCAAACATACCACAGTAGGGCTGACACCTTTTAACAGATCATCAGCCTTCTGGAACACAAATCAAACTACACCACTTGAACATGTGTGAAACCTGACTGATATTTTTCACTCGGTTCCAGTCAATTTTAACATCATTTTAAGATTTTATTAATTACATTTGAAACAGTTAATGGCTTTGCTTCTAGACGGAGGTTTTAAAGTTACCAGACAGTTTTGTTCAGAAGCACTTAAACTTTTCTGCACAAGGTTTTTTTATGTATTATTTGTAAGTGTTCTTGTTGATTATAGAAATGCTTTTAAAAAAAACACATGTTTGAGGGAGGATACTGGCTTTATTGCTGTGAGAAGTCCTTTTATGCTCGCTGGTGCTGCCTGGAGAATGTCTCTGAAGCCTGAGGAATGCAATGGCATCATTGTTTAGCACTTTGCCAGGACTGAAGAGTTGGGAGTAGTTAGATGATAGAGTCTGACTATATTCTCAGTGTCCTCCCCATGCAAGGTAATGGCATTCCCAGATGTTTTTTTTGTTTTTTTTTAAGCACTGCAGAGTGATGAGCACAGAGAGAAGATGATTTCCCTGGAAATTCTGATGGTAGTGGGATGAAGGTTTGAAATGATGAGTTTGTTTTGGGGAAATATCTCCTGCGTTTGAATTCGCAGGTGTAAATATTTAATGATTTTCACCAAACACTTTAGTCCAGACTGAAATCTCTGAACAACTACTGGATGGACTGTTGTAAAATTTTATACAGACATGCATTTTCTCCAGACGATGAAACTTACTTGTTCATACCCTGACCTTTCTTCCAGCGCCACCTGCAGGTCAAAATGTGACTTTGTCCAATGTTGCTTTGTGACCAGGCGGCAACCTCCAGTTCATTTGATGCCAGTGTTTTAAAACCTGCATTCTCTCCATTAACCTGCAGGGGGCGACTCCTCCAGTTGCAAAACTTGATTTATACCGTCAGTTAACATTGTAAACTTGAGTTTATGGTTTTCATCTCTAGTTTCAAGACTTGTTCAATACAGCATGATGTTCATTGAGTAAATGATGGTCATTTTAGAGTAAAATAGACCATAAAACAGAGTATGCTTTAGGGCGGGGCTTACTGTGATTGACAGGTCGCTGTCTCAGAGACGTTTACGGCGTCTCTACATCACTTCTCCGCATTCCAAATATGGCAACTTCTCTTCATTGGTTGCGAAAAAAACAACATAGTGACGGTCCTAATCCAAGATGGCGACGGCGAAATTGCCGAACTCGAGGCTTCAAAACGGCCGTCCACATACCAATGAGTGACTTCACGATGATTACGTCCACTTCTTACATACAGTCTATGTTTATGACCTACAAATTCCCACAGAAACTTATTCCCATCAGTCTCACTTGTGCTAATTCGCTAATTAACTAATGTTAGCATGCTAACACCCTGAACTAAGATGCTGACAACGGTAAACGTTATACCTGCTAAACGTTAGCATCATAATGGCATTGCTTGCATGTTAGCATGCATATATTAGCAATTAGCCCAAAGTGACTAAGCATTGTGACTAATGCTGCCTTCAAATGTGGTTGTGTTATCTACGTTTTTGATGTCTGAGGAAAATGTTGACTTCTCCCAAAGGCCTCGTCGTTTTCCTTTTTTTCTGCCTTTCCTGCATGAAGTTAACTGCTCGCCAGCTTGCTCAATCGTTGGCCGACATTAGCGTGGTGATAGCATATGTCTGATAGCATTAACGATGGCCCCGTTCTATTCAAGAGTCACAGTAAGATTGGCAATGTGACTGTAAGCCAGCCCTGTAAATGTATCATATACCAATATGCTTTTCCTACTGGCAGGTCAAAATGTCTTCTGTAAAAAAGTGTTTCAGTTGCCAAACCCCATAAATAACTCAACATATATATACCATGATGCAGTTGCCATGTGCAGATATTTTGTTTTATTTTATTCTATTTTTACTTTTTCAGGTCACAGCAAATCGTGATAATTGAGTAATTTAAACAAAGAAAAAAAAAGAAGTAATTTATGTTCACCAACCATTAACATAATATCTTTTTCTAGACTCTGTAATGTGACATAAAAATGCAGGTAGCCCAATTTTAGGAGAGTTTATTCTGTACTACATTGATATTTTATATTATTTGGAAGAGAATGCTGCATCACAGGCCAAAATTGATATCTGTTACAATCTTGTTGTTTTAGAAATATTACATCATAGACTTTTAAACGTAGACTTTTAAACGTCTTCCGCAGCGCTCACGAAATGATTCCGCAGCTCTTTTTGTGTACATGTGTACATACATTGTTTATGTTTATCTAATGAGAAAATGGACCGTATGAGTGATAAGTCATAAAGTCATAAAGTCATTTTGTTTTATTCTTTTAGGAAAAAGCCTCTGGCTTGCCTTTGTTACTATTCGGGGTGTAAATGGATGTTTCCTCACTTATGCATTATAGATGGAGCCCGTGGTGCGATGGCTTGATCCAGAAAATGGATTCACTTTCAAACTAGCAAACATGAGAGAGCTTGTGAGGGGCTGTCATCCTTTTCCAGGAAAAAAGGGCATGCTGGTTGCAGGCAGCACCAGAACCGATGCTGCGATATTGTAAACAAACGTAGGAGGATGTGCAATATCAGTCGCCCACACCACCCCCTCTCTCGCTGTGTGCACACACACACACGCACACACACACGCACACACACACGCATGTCTCTCTGGTTCTGTTGAAGTGGTAGATAAGGATGGGCGGGGACTTCCACAGAATAGGTATGGAGGCAGCCACTGCTGAGAAGCAGAGAGAAAGGCGTGTGTGTGTGTGTGTGTGTGTGTGTGTGTGTGTGTGTGTGTGTGTGTGTGTGTGTGTGTGTGTGTGTGTGTGTGTGTGTGTGTGTGTGTGTGTGTGTGTGTGTGTGTGTGTGTGTGTAGGGGGTGGGACAAACCCCTCGAGGACCTCTTCTTGGTGAATGACTGAAAGTGTTGCTTTGTTTCTGCGGAATCGCATTTGACACCGTTTGCTGAGCACATACAGATGAGTCACAGTGATGAAGCCAGTTGATGAGTTTGCCACGATGTTTAGTTTACAGTCAGAGGATTTAATATATAATGTGTGTGTACGTTGAACTCTAAAGCAAATAGATATGTCATGGATTGACTCTTTTTGCAGAGGTGACAAAATATATAATGCCAGAAACGTGGGAGAAAATGTATTTATGTATATACAAATAATCTCATTAAATCATCAAAGTGCATACAACTAATTTCAAGGTGGTAAAATGTGACCGACGATCTTTGCGGCCAATCGCTTCCATCATGTGAATGCTGCAGATCTGCAGTTTTAGCCGTCATTTATATCAGTTATGACCGCCGTTTCCTCACCGGTCTTTCTGAGATGTAGGACTGCAGTGCCATCACTAAAGGACCCCAAGAGAGTGAGACAACAAGACTCTGGCTATAAAATAACTGAATTATCCTAAATTGTAATGTATTGGAGGTGTTTGTTTTTTCGTGTCATGTTGCAGAAACATTTCTTGGATGACTTAAAATTCAACTTAAAGTTACTACGAGGAACTTTCCTTTTGTGTTGATTATTCATTCTTCATTTATTATAACCTCCAGTGTGCTAACTTCCATTCCCTCCCTCCGGCAGTATGTTACTTTTATTTTGGTAACTGCCTGATAGCGTCATTAGGATGTGCTGTGTTTATTGTTTCATTTCTTTCCCGAATTCAAATTGTCCTGAACATATGACTGGGTGCTGTACACACACACACACACACACACACACACACACACACACACACACACACACACACACACACACACACACACACTATCCGGGGTTTGCTTCTGGAGTCACACCCAGAACACCACTGCTGCTGCCAGTCACTATTACCTGATAACCTTTCGCTGTGGTTATTGGGTTCGTACAATATAAATAGTCTTCTGTCATCTGGCTGTGAGTTAATAAGGAGTGATTGCCCCATGAATGTCTTGGTACAATGCAGAAAAATCACCTCCAGTGAGGCGGATGTGCTCTTTGGCATTGGAAATGGAAGAGCTCCCTGTGCATCCACTGCATTCATTAAAGGTCTGATCTAATATTCCCTCAGGTGTCACAATCCGTCTTCATGTCAGTTGAGCGGACAGTGGTGTCCCGAGCTTTCTCATATTATCATGGCTGCACACATAACCCCCACCACGCCTTACACTGAACATCCTCATGGTCTTATTGGTCCCTGTGGGGTTTTATTTTTTTTAATTAGAACACATTTTGAGTTGTATTACCTTGTTCAAAAATAAATCTGTTGTGCTGTGTGCGTGTTATGTCATCATACCACCACACGGATGAGCAGGGCTGGGAAGACTTTTTTTTATTTCTCAAGTTTTACATATTTCTTTTGTCTATAAAAAGATTTGTATAATTTTTTGTTGTTGATGACGAAATAAACTCTTTTTTCTGTTTTTTTACTGAGTGGGACCATTAAAGTGTTAAACGTTCAGGTGACAGGTTTACACCTCTAAAGTTTAGCTTTTAGATTATGCTGCAACAGGATACAGCATATCTTTAGCTTATACAATTGTATGAATATATCCCCATAATGCAAGACAGGACAATACCGAGGAAATCCACTCAAAACATCAAAATGCACGAGTTTATCCTGGAAGCAAGTCAGCAGGTGGAGCAGTGTGGACGATTTTGTTTTCAGGCGGCAGTGTTTGTGTGTTTGTGAACTACAATGAAGTCTTTCACCTAATAGTTGCAAAAAACAAAACAAAGAGTGTATGTAAATTTCCCAAAGGAATGTGCCACACCCTTTCGGTCCGCTGACTCCATCTCTTCTCACACCCCACTCATCCCAAACACACACACACGAAAACAAACACACCCCGGGTAAGTTATCCACGGGAGTAACTCATGCCCTTTGTTTTGGAATGCGGTGGCTCTTTTGTTAACAGGTGCTTTACTTTCACACTCGCACCGTGACTCATAAACAGAAAGAGGTGTGTGCGTGCAGCCGTGGCAGTTTTTGTACTGAATCACATCCTCTTTGTTTTTTGCTGTCTTTGAGTGGACGGTTGACTGTTGTAGAGCATGTGTGGGCGGCGTGAAAACATGAATTCCGTCCATCCGTGGAGGTCTTCTTCTCTGTTCCTGCTTTCTCTACGTGTGGTTTTTCAAAAAAGGCTGTTTTCGGACATTCTACACGTAACAAATGAAGTTCTTCTCCTCGCTTTCATTGGGCCGTATAAAAGCACACATCATGTTCTCTCTCTTTACTGCATAACGAGCCATCATTTGTACCTGCATGCACACCTCCAGGCACGCCCAGTTTGACCTCAATGTCAGTGTGGCACCTGATAGAACCGACCTCATAGTACAGACTTCACTGTTGAACAAATGGAAACTAGGTTGAAAGAAATCCCCATTGACAACTGCTTTCCAGTTCCCTTCCCACAATATTTACAGTCGCTTCCTCATGCCGGGCCTTTTTTGACCCCCCCGTCACCACAACTTCTTCCCTAATGTGACGCACGTGGAACCACAAGTCCGTGGATGTGCTTTGGATAAGTCATTGCTTATAGAATCTATTATTGCGTTTTTAGTTTTTTTGTAGGAATCACCGAATGCTAAAATACTTCAATGTTAGGAAACAATTCCTGTTTTTCACCAAATTACAATGAATAATGTGTGTTTGTAGAGGAATACATGTAACTGCTTACACAACATGAAAACAACTCAGATTGTAAGGCCATAAAGCATCACAGGCACCTGGATAACTATGTGCCTGTATGTATGCACAATGTGTATTATACATATGTAATTTGTGTGCTTTTCACTCTCTCAGAATCTATCAATTCCCTCCCAAGTGACAAACAACACTTCATATTTCAGATTCTCTCCCGGATCCAAACACACGACTTCCTCTGGCGTCTCGGCGGCACCGTCATTACACGCTTGCAATCAAAGTAATTGTTGGAAAAAGCGTCATTCATTGATAAGTTGCACAAGTGACCTGATTCCCAAGTGGTTCAAGAAGCTCGGCAGGGCACCGCGGCAGCCAGTGGCGCTGGGGCTCCTGCAGCAGATCAGCATGGAGGCATTGTGGTGTTAACTGTCCGTGGTCCCCCATTGTTGCGAAATGGCTGCTGTGACAATAGGCTGCATTCCAGTCACACTGGGCCCCGCAGCCCGACCAGCTAGTGTATCTGGGCGGGGCAGATGCGGAATGTGCGCATCATTGTGTTTGCACGTGCAAGGTAGGTTTGGGAGTCGGTGTCGCGGTTGCCTGTGTGTGGCCCCGGCCGTGCGCTGCTGTCGCGCTGTCACTGGAGGGGCCTTGTCAGACTCGCCCTCGATGACACCGTAATGGCTCGGTGCTGGGGAGCCCCTTCATCTGCCGCCATGCCAGTTGGCCTCCATCAACCGCCCACACAGAGAAAAAGGAGAGAGGGGCCCAATTACAGGAGAAAAAAACATCCATCCAAGTGATGGCAGGAGAAAAGAGAAGTGTATTTCACAAACACACACCTCATTAACGGGGCGCGTTTTTATTATTATACAAAGAATACCAAAGAAAGTCAAGTTGTTGCTGGTGTTGTTGGTTAAAACCAAACCATGAGTTTCCAAATTCTCGAGAACCAACTGCAAAATGCAACAGTCGTCGATAAAGTAAATACAACCTGACCACGGCCTGTTAACAGCGTATTACGTGGCAGCGGCGCAGAAACGATGCCAATGGAAAGTCGATCAGGATCCTTTGTCGTGGTGGACACACACATAAAACGCATTCGCGTTAATATGCGACAGTCAGAGTTATTGACCTATAAGATTGGTCTCCGTACACATGAGTATTTTGGCGTTTCATACATAACGTGCCTGAAAATGAATATCACACGACACATGACAAAAGTGATCTTTTAGTTTTACTACATCATGAGTGGAGAAATTTGGTTTGGTTTCCCCTCAGTTTCATTGTTGTCTGTGGGTGGCTAGAAGTCCCTGCCGTACTGGAGATTAGACTTAAACTGCACAACAGCTGCTAGTATAGACAATAAAGTCAGCAATGCCTGTAATCCGTTATGTTGAGTTAACCATTTCAAACTAAAACTCCAAACGTCGTTTTAAACGTAGCAAACGCCATGTGTTCTAACACGAACACGTATTAGTGTGGATGCAGCCTAACATTGTCGTCTCTTTGCCCTGGGATTCATGCTCATTAAAACCTATGAGGGGGTCCCAGAGAGGCCCCACAACCAATTTAGAGTCCTGACCCACAGGAGGCAATCCAAAAGCTTCGTTTCCACAAAGAAAAACCCCACTCTCGTTTACTTTTTGTGATCTTCTTATTGATACTCGAAGGAGAAGCGTTCCCATTCGCTCACCCTCCTTCACAGGGAGGTCAGAGGTCAGGGTATAGCACCGAGGATATATTCAGTATCTAGTGAAGGACACTTCAGCAGGTGCTCGCTGCCTCGGGGGGTGAGTCTTGGAGCAAGACAGCCTGGGTGAAGGACAGGCTTCCCATACACTCCTCTTTTTACTTTGTTACCTCATTGTGTCTTAGAAGAACATCCGACTTCTCCTTTCATCCCTGCAGGTCACACAGACCCAGACACAAGGCTGGATTTTGGCTCAATAATATTAATAATAATAATATTGCAGATCAACTCATCTGTTAAATGCAATACTCCTAAATGCCTGTCCGGAACACTTTGCACAATAACAAGGAACTATGTGTCTTTCTTCCAATATTCCCACATCGACACACTGCGCTACACTGTGCTACACAATGTAAGTATGAAGATGTTATGACGAACAACTCCTTTCAGGAGAGAGTCTTCATCAAGGTTAGGAAATGAACAGCAGCATTCATGTTGTCACCAGTCAGTGTAACTTTCTATGTAGAAAACCGTTGCACATGTGGGAATATAAGGGGGGAATCCAAAGGTTGAATGAAAATGCATGTTTAACTATGCAAATGAGGCATTCTCGTATGTGCTAATTTGCATAGATTTCCCAAGAGTGTAGATAAGAATGAAAGTGAAAGGTTTGGTGGATGTAAGAGCTGCTGAAGTGGAGATTTCTGGTGCAGAGTCTGAGAGAAAACTCACTTTGAGAAAACGGCCTTTTATTGTAAAATTACGTACATTTTAGAAGACACTACAGCTTTAACAATAAAAGAGCGAAAGAAACTTCCCCACTTGATTACTTACACAATGGTGATTGTTTTTGGATTACAAGTGTTCTGAAATGTTATGTTTAAATATGCAAATGAGGCATTATCTAATGGTAACTTTAGTAGAAATCTACAAAGTATTGAAATTAAACACCTAAATGTGCGTATGGAGGTTTTCTTTCCAGGAAGCTGAAAGAACACGTGATGAAAGCTAAAAAGACCAAAATCTCTAAATAGATCAGTGCATGATAAAACGTGTTTACGTCTGTAGTGACATAGGAGTAAACCGCCTCCTCCCAAATGTTTCCATATCTTATCAGTTCCTCTATTGAGCCAAAGCGCACCACAGTGAAATGCTTTCCCCATGTGATTGTTCCATGCGTTCGTGGCTCAGCCTGCGGCTAGAATTCTCTCTGACATCTGCAGAGCGCTGGCGCAGGAAGCCGTCGCACACAGATCTTCCACTTCACCTGACAGCATAGTTACATAGCCGGACAGGTGATCCGCTCCGAGGCGTGACGTTGTGAAAGCAGGTCGGGCCTCTGTGGGACAATATCATTGGCAGACGGTTGCCGCAGGCCGTTCCATTACAACTGCCTACAGGTTTTTTTTCTTTCAAAGCATGACATGACAATGCATGACGAGCAGCTTCACGGTGAAATGTATGGAATCCGAGCGATTGCATTGAGAAGCGGAGGGTTTTTGGACGTGGCTAATGACGTATCAGTTCACATGCTCAGCAGCTCGTGAAAGTCAAAGGTCTCATCGGTTGACGCGCAGCTGTCAGCGAGCGTAGAGGAGAACCAGGAGCTTCCACTCCATCATTCCGCTGCGCCCACGCCTCCCGGGCCAAATCATAAACGTCACATTTGTCATTTTTACAGTAACGGAGCTTCTGCCGGTGCAGGGCTGCAGGGGACGGGCAAAGGCCAAAGTGGTGGGGGGGGACGGGACACCATCAATATGTGTGCATGTCTAAAATGGTCATGCATTAGACAGGAGAATATGACAGAGATATAGAGCACACAGGCGAGAAGCGGGAACCAAAAGGGAGTGAATAAACCAAGCTTCAAAATGGAAATCTCTCGTGTCAGCGCTTGACGTCTGTTCGCGTCTCGGGTTACAAGCTCTGCTTGGACTGACTGGCCGCTCCGCTCTGATGGCCTGTATTTGTTTAGTGTGATTTCTGCACCGCTGCTGTGCCTTCCATTGCATTTACCTCCCTTTTCCTTTCTCTTCCTTCTCTGCACATCAAGTTTTTTCCCTGTCAACTGATCCCACCCCCGCGGCCTTTTGTGTTTCCCTCCTGTTTGCTAAAGATGCAGCAGAGCGACGCAGTCCCTCTCCCAGGGAAGCAAACAGGACTCTCCCATGAGGCTGCTGTTGATCCGCCAGAGCCCAGTCAGAGTGTAAACAGGAGGGCCGGGACTCCGGGCCGCGCCTCTCCCAGTTCACCTTTTGCATCGACGGTCAGTGTTTACAGAGGGATGGCGAGTGGTGTTGATGGCGTGCGAGGAGCACGGAAAGGAAAGTTACACATCCGCGTGTGGTGTTGTTAGGGAGGCCGGCTGTAGAGGGCCCTGTGCCATGCCAAGCTTTTTGTTTGACCTCGCCCACATTCTAAAGGCCCTGTGAGGTCAGAGGAGCAAAGTAAACAGCTGGTTTGACGTACGAAAGGACTTCCTCGTGAAATACAGAGTACTTTTATGCATGACAATGGATCTCAGAGGTGGAACAGAAAAAAAGTTATTTACTCAAGTGCCGTACTTTAGTACGATTTGAAGGTACTTGAGTAACTTCTACTTCACACACGTTATTTTCTATCCACTGCATTTATATGACAGCTGTGTAGGCTAGCTTGGTCGCTGGTTGGTTCCTCTGCTGTGTCTGTGCTTTCCATCTGCAGGTGCTCCACACCTGGTCGTATGTGATCAGCGGCATTGGACACACCTGGGCCCTGGTTTTTCTCCAAAAACATAAAAAATCCTGAGCAAGAGGACTCCTTTCTTTGCAGACCTCGGCCCAATTCCAGTCCGGCCCCTACACCCATCCGCCCCGTGAACGGAGTGATCTTCGTTTGTATAGTTGTAGAGCTGAATGACTCGCCCTTCTTCAAGGTGTACAAATACGGCGGCGAGCCTTGGGACATACTCCACTCTCTCCGGCAGAAACAAGGAAAGACGTTTGGTAACCACGGTTACGTATTGGCGTCTTTTTTTTATACATCTTTTTTTTTTTTTTTTGACTCTGATGTGGTCCATATAAATACACAACAAACAACATCTACCGCTTAGACGAGACAAGGGTATGTTTGATCCTAAATACAGTCTAACATTTTAGTTGTTAATGTCTGTATGACAACATTAAATGTCCTTCTTGGTTTGAGCAGTTGTCTGTATGTGTGGTTGCATGGAACCACAGCTTCCGTTACGAACGCAAAACGGCATCGATGTCCACTGCCCGAAAAATTGTTAATATGAAAGACTCCCCACAAGGACGAGTAAACGAAATGGAAGTGGGTAGGGAGAGGGTGCGATTGGAGTTGGGCCCTCCTCTCACCCCATATCACTGTGTCGTGACTTTTGATTTATTATCCTTGTTTGCGGCACATTTTCACACATCCCCTCCCCACACTGCTGACTTTACAGATTCCTCCCATTTAGTCGTTTGCTATTTCAACTTACCTTTTGGTGAATAAACTTCATTCTTCATTCGCTAAGTATACCCGTTTGTCCCCAGATTTTGTCACAGTTTCAGCTTAAACTACCCAAATGTATTTTATGTAGTTTGCATGCTATTAGCACACCGTTGTATTGCTACAAGGTCTGAATAGTTCTCCCATAACTGTAATTACATGATAAATTACATATTAAGATAAGATATAGCTCCCAATCATGCAAAAATGTGTTTTTAAATGGTTTCCAATTCCTCTTTCTGCCATTTTCTTTCCTTAATCTTGACTTTCCAATATGTAAACTATCAAATGGTGGGGAAGTTATGCAGGTTAGGATTCAAAATACACAATGTTGCCACATCCCATATCGCTTTTAATTTGGCTCAGCAATAAAAATAAAAGTGTGAAGTGGCAGCCGCTACTATCATTCATCCCCACCAGCCAGCTGCTATACTCACTGAATTTCACCGGCAATTTGTGCCTCACCATGTGCTTCCTCTATCATTAACTTCCACAGTGACCCGCGAGGTCACCGCAGCCATGGAGGCCGGTCAGTGGTCATGCACCGCAAATGAGAGACAGGAGGAAAGAAAGAAATTAGACGCAGAACTACAGTAAAAGATCATCTGTTGTGCATTCCGGCTCAGCTTCATCCACGAATGCTGTTACTTCTGAGAAAAGAGACAAAAGCCTACTTTTAAGAGCGTCGGAAGCCGACTCTTCACTTCCTCCGTTTGTATACAGAATACCGGATGTCGTGATCTTTGAACATTTGCTGCAAAGAGAGAGGGGAAAAAAGAAGACAGAACGACATGTCCTTCGAGCCCGGCACTAATTAGCTGGAGATGTTTATTTACAAGATGGAAGTGGGTGGTATTTTCATTCATTTTTATCACAGCAGAATGGAGGGCATGTGTTATCTAGTGATGGCATGCAGACGGGGGTGTAATCAGTGGACTGATAGAGAGGGAGGAGACAAGAAAGGGTATAAGGAATGGGACAAGGAGGTGAGGAGGAAAGGAATTTTTGCTCTGCATTCCCAGCCGGCCCTCCAGGGCGACTCCTAATGCTTTCCACTTCTACACACACACACACACACACACACACACACAGCCAGAAGAGAAAAGAAGGCCATGGTGGGTGTTGCCGTCCATTCACATGTTAATGCCCTCATCGGGGACCTCTAAAGGAAAACCGTAGGTACACGGACTTAGCCTCTTTAATGTGAATGGGACTCCACACAATAGATTCATGTTCTACATTTTAAAATACAATGCAATTTTTTTTTAAAGGGTTTCGGCGAAAGTGAAGAGGGGCACTGAATATTTAACATTCCTAACAGGGATAATCATGAGCACTGATAAGGTTGGGCGTTTTGAGGTATTTGTTGGTGTTGAGTATCGGTTCACTAATGGAAGCAAATGACTTTAGGTCGGACAGGTCAAACTGCTAATCTCGAAGAAATTAGAAGAAGATGTATTTACACATTCATTCCCACTCAAGGTCCACTTCCTGTGGTTTTTTCGTCAAAAATCAAAACAAATCTGTTGTGGACTTATTTGGTCAAAATTGTAGTCGCAAAAAAGAGAACATGTTGAAGTTCTATTTGTTTTGTTCTGCTGTGTTCGATGAGAGCCGTTTATGAGATCTAGAGAACTGATCTAGTGTTGTGGACGGGTTTATATTGAAGTTACTATCAGGCTTCGGTGCGGCGCCGGAGGACACTGACCAAGCAAGCTGGGTTGCCTTATTGAAGTATTTACTCAATGCAATTGTTCAGCAAAAAAAAGTTCAGTTTACTGTAAAACAAAGGAATGAGGAAGGAGGGCAGATGAGTAGACGAAGCCCCGATTGCTTGAGTTCAGCGGGTTCAGCTTCAGTGCCTGGGAACCGAATCAGAAACCTCGCAGTCTCTTCCAAGCTGCTCTGCTATAACAATCAAGGAGGGGAAAAAAACAAAAACGCTCTGGACTTCCTGTTATGGGGTTTCCGAGGGAAGCAGCTTTGAGTAGTTTCTGGGCCATGACATCACCGGCAGCAACACAGAGGTGTTTTGAATTGGTGGGAGGAGCTGGTGGGAAAACCCCTCCGCCATCACGACAACAACAATAACCGCCTACCCCGCTCTCTGGGCCACAATGAAAATCAACTGTGAAGACTGGAGGGGGGAGTGGGGGAGTTGGGGGACAGAAAGTAAATAGAGCAGCTGAAAAACCTTAAATGGAAAGGGAACTGTTGCTCAGCTAGTCATGGGGATTTTTTGTAAATGTTCCGCAACTCAACCGAGGAGGCGTATTGATTTGGAACAGGGCTATTTATAGGGGACATCAGTGTAACCAGTGTCTCGCGTGAATAAATGGCGCTGTTCACGCTGCCTCCATCCCGCTCAGAAGGGAAACAGACCAGCTGATTGCCAAACGTAAAGAAAGGGCAAAGGCAAAGGCAAAAGGAAAAAGAAACGTCTTCTGTTCCTGTGGGACGTTTGAAGTAATCCCACCGCCAGCATTCTTGAGCAGTGACTGGCAACAGTGTCACCGGGCTGTTTGTGTGACAACACGGTTTAATGTGTCACTACTGTCTGTTTCCCACGTGGATGAATGAGTTCCCCCCCCCCCCACCACCTCTACTACACAAACCCCCACCCCTCTCTCCTCTTAACCTCCGTGGGAAGGGGGACAGCAGCGGCCGTCTTCCTGGTTCAGCACATTCCTCCACATCTCTCTTATTCGCATTCCAAAGGCACATGGCATCTAGTCCCCCCCCCCCCCCAAACAATCCACCCACTTCTCTCTTTGACCCTAAAGGCCATTGCAACACCATGGTGTTTTGGTGCAGAGCCATGGTGGTGCATCCTGTTTTGGTCAGCAGGAGTGACAGATCACCAGCTGATCCTTTGGCACACACAGCCCTGAGGATTTTTACATTACATTACAGTCATTTAGCAGACGCTTTTATCCAAAGCGACTTACACATCTATCACATTTCTACACCATAGGCACAACTACGGGAGCAATCGTTTCTTTTTTTTCTTTTTTTGGGGGTTAAGTGTCTTGCTCAAGGACACATCGACAGAGCCGGAGCCGGGGATTTAACCGCCGACCCTCTGATTGAAAGACGGCCCTGCTATCCACTTAGCCACAGTCGCCCCTTGACAGTGAACTAGAAAAAAAAAATCCATTTACCAACAAACAATATTATATATGAATATAATAGGAATGAAATTTTAAAAAAGAAAATTTGACAGCAGCCATTGAGGACAAAAAGCCCATTTGATCCCTTCCAGGTGCCTCAAAACAACAGTGTATCCTCTCCGTGGATTTATCATCTGAATCATCGGCATCTCACAGCCCTCCTCCCCGTCTTGGATCTCAGAGAGCTCGTGACTAAAACGGTGTGCGTCGGATCTTATGTGAAACCTATTGAACTCTTCTGCCAATTCAGTGGCAGAACACAACCGAGCTTCTCTTTTTATTCCGCATTGCATCCGTAGATCTAATTCCTTTCCGGGCAGCACACGTGTTACCATTTGTCACTTCAACCTCCACTCTGTCTTTTTTACTAAAAGCTATAAACGGACTTTTATTTTGTGTTGCTTGTGGCGGTCCCTGTGGACAAACGTGGTCGTGTTTTTCCGAGCACCAGCGTCTCTTTAGAAAACCTCTCATTTTAGCAGGGGTCTGACATCCTGCCCCGCACAGCCCTGGTTCTGGTTCTCCCGCGCCTCCCTTCTCTCCATAGTTCATGGTTTAAGAAAAGGTCTGTCTGATTCACTAATGCAAGGCTTATTATTAGAAAAGATTCTATGCAATTTTGGGAAGAATGACCGTATTTTTAGACCACACCGCATCCTTGTGCTGCGAGTTTTCTTTCTTCAGCGTCGGCGGGTCGACTAAAACTAAATGAACTGTATCATCATCAGAGGTGCTTATAGAGGAGTTTTGCAATGAGATTCGTAAGCTCCACTGGTGGTCTCACCCCAAAACCTTCGATTTCAAGACCGGAGTCGGACTCCTGCTCTTGGGGCCAGGTTTCAGTAAGAGTGAAGATGCAGGCATTCCTTTGCTAACAGTGTTTCCAGCTGACTTTTTAATATTTCCGACTGACCAGTTTTAAAACAGAGTCTTGCGAAATGGTCTCAAACATGCACATGGCCACATACATGCTACATGCTAAAAAAGCTAAGAGGCTAAAAGCTACACATCCTCTAGTCGAGTAAAGGAGCAACATTGTTCTTGTATTGCAGAGTAGCTAGCCCTTGTATTGTAGTGCAGTATCTTAAGAAGAAGAAAAAACATCAAAATGTTTTATTGGATCTCAATGGTTCACGTTGACACACGTAACGCTATCTAACACAACAAATTTGTCTGTTGTCCTATTTTCTAAGATCTGATTGGATGCCTGCTTTTTGGGGGAGGGCTTTAGTGAGCAGAGCGGCAACAACAATTCCAAACATTCCAAACCTTGCTCATGGTCAGTGTTATTATCTATAGTCAGCATCACTGGGTTCACTCACTTCCAGGATATCATAATAATCGCTCCTGTCAACAGTGTTATTATGAACAGGATAAACTAGGAAGTGATATTTCCTGTGGTCTCAACCCCCATAAGGACAGGTCTAAAGCTAACAACAGTCCTATTATTGTAACCACCAGTAACATCAAAGCCATCCCGCCCTCTCTACACACAGATTACACCCTCCTCCATAACAACTATAGCCACAAAACAAACCTTGCATGGGCCCTTCAGTAAAGCCGAACCCCTAATTGAGACAAGTGGGGATCATTTCCTGGAAGAACCATCTTTGTGGCGATGGACAGGTATGCCAGTAACCCCTGACCCCCGACCCGGGCCTTTGCTGACATGAAGGTTGACCCGTGGTGACCTTTAGGGCACTCTACAGGGCCTCTGTGGGGCTTTCCCACATAGGCCCGCCTTTGATGTACACTGGAGCCTTTTCCCATGGCCCCGCCAGTCGAGACCCCTCAGGCCCCGAGGAAAGGAATGAGGGGGGCGAGCAGCTACCTGAGGAGAGGTCAGACCACACTGGAGGTTACCCACCACGCATGCCATTCCTTCTTCCACCTCTAAAAATAATTTAGGGCCCCGAGTCCCCTCCCCCACGCACACACACTTTCACACAAACTAATGCTTTCCTTATTTGGGGAGGGTTTCAAAACCTATGCGGCTAGTTCGGAGGCATGACAGATTAATGTTTCAAAGTTTGTGTTTATGTGTGTGTGGCCGGTCGGTCCTAATGATGGGGGGGGGGGGGTAATCTTTGTCAATCACTGTCAAGGCACACGCAGCACCGCGAGACTCCTGGCTTCACTCTGCTTCCTGCAGACCGCTTAGCTCATCACACAGCGAGCAGCGCACCGATGACTTAGGGTGCTCTGAGTGATTTTGCACTTCTAGAAGTCGATGGCTTAATGGTCACGTTTATGATGTGAAATGGCCTTTTCACAGGCGTAAAAAGCTTGAGGAATGTGGCCTATTTTCTGAATTACATTCCCATTAAAACTCCATGCATATGTTGTTACATATGCACAACAATCCCGATGCGTATGTGAAGTCGAATTACTGCTAGGACATGATGCAAAACTAATTTTATGTGTCATTCAAACCTATCTATGAAGGGAACATAGTTTATTTGCATTACCATTACAGTTGAAAGGATATTCAAGTGTTCCACATTGCAAGCTCACAAAGCGTCAAGGAATTATAATATAAATACAGCAATCCTCCTTACGTTGGGAATATTTGCACACAGGCAGAACTGAGCTTTATTCATTGTATGTGTTCAAAGTTTGCGCCATCTGTAAAGTGTCAAAATCATCACGGGGGAAATTACAGAGAAAGTCTATTAACCGCATCTCCAACAAAAGGCATGTGTGCTTTCAAGTCAAGCTGAAGCAGTTATTTACGATAATTGCAAGTCTCATTTATATACAGATGGTCAACTTATGGCACCAGGATGCTGTGTGAATATCTATGTCTGTACATGACATGCACATCTCCACGGGTGTGACCACAGAGGCCATGTTCCATCCACCGGGGGACTGTGTGCAAGCCCACACTCGTCTCTTCCACCTCCATGATTACTTTTCCTGCCACTTAGAGAGCGGCAGCAGGTGGGATCCGGGGACAGCTGGAGAGGTGATTGGCTGGCCATCGTGACTGATGGACGAACAAGTGTGGACACGTGTGGCTGAGCCTTTTACCACATCCAGCAAGACAGAAAAGGGCGAAGGAGAGAGACAGTGTAAGTCCGAGGCAGAGTCCGCGAGGCCACGTGGGGGGAAGTGAATCATCTCCTAAGAAGACACTGTGTGCTCAAGGTGGTTAATGTGTTGCATAGGAAGTTTGTGATGAAGGGTGGAGGTGGAGTGCCAGGTCAAGAGTGTACCGAAGGGTCAGGTAGATAACAGAGTTGATGGGAAGCTTCCCTTTGCAACACCAATAAAAGCACAATGTTGCACAAAATGGAAATTGAGCAACACAGGCTGCTTACAGTGGATAATGTCTTTCAAAGTCACAATTTATTCAACCGTCAAATTTGTGTTCATTAAAATGAGCACAAAGAGATATATTACATTTTTGTAGCGTAGTATTGACACAGGTCTTATCAGTCTTGACCAGGGACATGAATCGGAACTTGTCAGCCTTGACTTGGCACTCGACTCAGGACTTGCCCATCTTGACTTGGGACTTGACTTGGGATTTGTCAGTCGTGACTTGGGACTCGACTCAAGACTTGCCCGTCTTGACTTGGGACTTGACTCGGGACTTGTCAATCTTGACTTGGGACGTGACTTGGGATTTGTCAGTCGTGACTTGGGACTCGACTCAAGACTTGCCCGTCTTGACTTGGGACTTGACTTGGGATTTGTCAGTCGTGACTTGGGACTCGACTCAAGACTTGCCCGTCTTGACTTGGGACTTGACTCGGGACTTGTCAATCTTGACTTGGGACGTGACTTGGGATTTGTCAGTCGTGACTTGGGACTCGACTCAAGACTTGCCCGTCTTGACTTGGGACTTGACTTGGGATTTGTCAGTTGTGACTTGGCACTCGACTCAAGACTTGCCCGTATTGACTTGGGACTTGACTCGGGACTTGTCAATCTTGACCCGGCACTTAACTCATGACTCCAGACTTGTCAGTCGTGACTTGGGACATGACTCTGGACTTGCCAGTTGTGACTTGGGACTCGACTCTGGACTTGCCAGTCTTGACCTGGCACATGACTCATGACTCTGGACTTGCCAGTCTTGACTTGGCACTTGACTCTGGGCTTGAGTGCAAAGACTTGAGACTTACTTGCGACTTGCAGAACGACTCTGTCCAACCTTTGGATTGTAGTGAAACATTCAACATGGAGAAACATAATTTGGTGTTGTGAAAGCTTTCTGCGGGAAGAGTTTCTATTTAACTAGAAAGAGGAAGCAAGTCATAGGAGTATTACGTGAGCGACACCTTTTGCCCCGGTGCTATTTTCCCATGCGGCTTTCTGAAGTTTCAGTGTGCAGTGCCGGACTGATGTGTCAAAGAAAACGGGGCAAAAACTTGAGTGACTGAAGCTCGTCAGATATGGGGCTGCACCATGTATCTTTTTTGGTGATCACTGACATAGAAATCTGCGACGTCCTTCTATACAGTAATGTTGCCTTTTTGGAAACGGAGACTTCCAGAGATATGACTGAGCAGCTGGCCCCAAAGCAAGCGGTGCAACTACTAATATGTCTCTCTAACAGAAGGGGTTAGATGGCTGTCATTTGAGCCATGCTGATCATGCAGGCCGGGCTATCTGCAGCCCCACAGAGATGCGCTCACTGGTGGCATTTCATGAGCCACATTCGTTGCTTTGGACCGCTCCGTTTTCACACACACCTCTCCTGGGCCCCCTGACTGAGCATGAACTCACTCCTCTCTGCACCTCTTCAGGACACTACACACTTAAACTACTATAGTGTTACTACTGCAGCCTGACGACATCCTAGATGTCTCACGTATTAAGTTGTAAATACAGTAACATGAAAAGAAAACAAGAGAGCACTAAAAATAGACAAGTCCGCTCAGCTGTTACACACAAGCACACGCTAATTATTGAACTACAGAAACACAAGATGTGCTTTGGTTTCGGTGTAGAAGCCATTCCATCGCTATAACTAACGCTTTTCAAACGTGATGATTGGTTGACACTGGGGAGTTACGTGGTTCAGTGCCGGATTTGCATATTCTCTTCAAACAGTTGAAGAGACATTGCAGGAATTTGCCCTGGAGCAAATTACGAACACTCCCATGCATTCCAGTCAGCCGGCATGACCTGAGAACAGGTTAGATAATAGTCCACAAACTTTTGTATTTGTCAACTATGTAGGCTGCTTCATGACGGAGATGGTGTAGGCTTATTTTAAGCTTTTTGTTATTTGTTTTTGCAAAATGTCTTTACGTAGGCCCATGCTACACAGTTGCTGCTGCTTGTACATGCGTCAAAAGGATTGTTAAAAAAATGAAGTGGAGTTGCCAGAGGTCCATCAAAAATAAATGAACGATAATTAACAAACATATTTTTCCTTATGAATCTCCCTTTCTTCTAGTGTGATGAGAGAGACATCGCCCCATTACGACTCTGTGACACACAATATTATTGTGCATTATGATGGTTTACCATGAAATCTCAAAGGAAAACTAAACTTAATTCAGGGGGGGGGACTGGATGCCATTCAGACAATAACATGAGCGGGAAAAGGAGGGCGGAGAGAGGAGCAGAGAGAGAGAGAGAGGGGGGAGGGGGAGTAAATGGATGTCTTTTTATCTCTAGTTTCCCACATCCTGTGAGTGCCTGCAAACGCGGCCACCCAATTTGAAAGAATGCGAGGAATGCGCCCATTCTCTCAGGCGCGCTTTGATGCGCAGCCAGTGGAGAGGCTTTGTCGGGCAACTCAAGGCAAGGCAAGTTTATTTGTATCGCACATTTCAACAACAAGGTAATTCAAAGTGCTTCACATAAAACCATTAAAAGCATCAAAACATAAGGCAAAAGAAAAGGAGATTTAAAAACAATTAAGAACATTCATTAAAACATTAAAAAACAGTGTAAGAAATAAAATGCAGTAGTAAAATGCAGAAATGCAGGAAATTGATTAATATATGAATTGAATGTGGTTCAATTAAAGGCAGCAGCAAACAGAAAAGTCTTCAATCTTGATTTAAATGAGCTGAGGGTCTCAGCAGACCTGCAGCTTTCTGGGACTTTGTTCCAGATATGTGGAGCAGAAAAACTGAACGCTGCTTCTCCATGTTTAGTTCTGACTCTGGGAACAGAAGTAGACCGGTCCCAGACGACCTGAGGGGTCGGGATGGTTCATAAGGTAGCAGCAGATCGGAGATGTATTTTGGTCCTAAACCATTCAGTGCTTTGTAAACCAACAGCAGGATTTTAAAGTCAATTATTTGTTGGACAGGAAGCCAGTGCAAAGACCTCAGAACTGGAGTGATGTGGTCCACCCTCCTGGTCTTAGTGAGGACTCGAGCTGCAGCGTTCTGAATCAGCTGCAGCTTTCTGACAGACTTTTTACAGAGACCTGTAAACACACCGTTACAGTCGTCCAGTCTGCTGAAGATAAATGCGTGGACAGGTTTTTCCAAATCCTGTTGAGACATAAGTCCTCTAATCCTTGATATATTCTTCAGGTGATAATAGGCTGATTTTGTAATTGTCTTGATATGGCTGTTCAGGTTGAGGTCTGAATCCATAACTACACCTAGATTTCTGGCTCAAATAAAGACTCATCGTGCCGGACTTCACTCCGGCCAGTAAACCTCTGTGTTTAATGTGGAAATAATCAGGTAAATGACAGGGGGTTAGAATAGCGGCAACGCAATTGATGAACTGCACTCAGGTTGCATTTCTGTGCAACCTGAGTGCAGCCAAAAGCAGGCGTCTGTTTCTAAACTCAAATGAAGACACAACAAGTGGGAAAAGAGAAGAGTGAGCAATGACAAAAACAGACTTTAATATAAAATATGGAGAAACTATCTGGTAGAGTAGAAAAGAATATGCACCCAACCTGAATGCACTCCTGTTTTGTTTGTGTTCTCTTTTGTGTAAAGTCGATTAATAATAGTCTGGTCATCCTTTCAGAGTCAATGGAAGGAGACAGGGGGAGACCCACTTGGCTTTAAATTTGCATTTTCCCTCCAACTTTAAATCATAACTACTTTAGTTTCACCCCCCCCCCCTTTTCTTTTTCTTTTTCTTTTTAGCGCGTTTTTTTATTCCCGCCACGTCTGTGTCTGGCCCAGCCGGTTATGGGGCTGGCTCTATTTTCATTCTGTGATTGACGTGCGTATTGTGCAGTCCGATTGGTGCAGGGGAGCGGAAAGGGGCGGGTAAACGGGCGTGTGGTGACGCCCCCTTACTAATGCCTTATAGTCGTCCTCCCCCCCTTCCAAGAGCTGGTTTCTGACGAAGAGATTTGCTCAGTACGCCGTCCTCTGTGTTTAACTGTTTACAAAACATTACGAAGACCAGCTGTGGTTTCGCGGAAGGTTTTCTTTCTTTTTTTTTGACAGAGAACTCATATCCGTACCCCGGGACGACCTTTTGGGCTATATTTACCCGGAGCGGCATTTGCTTTTATCCGGATGAGAGGACCCTTCTCGCATATTTTGTTTCTGCAACGTGGATCTTAAGCCCTACGCGGGAGACGGGACAGTCGTGCTATCGGAATAATACCACTTCCACAACAGAAGAATAACACACGCGACGTAGGCCTGTGGTGGATATCATTAAAGGAATGCTGCTGTCAAAACTCAATTCTCTGGCCCACATCTCCGCCGTAGACATGCCGGCGAAAATGCAGCTCCAAGTTCAGCAAGGTTAGACGCCCTTCTTGTTCTCCTCTCTCCACCGTGTTGCCATGGAGCACCGGGGCTGCAGCAATGGCTGGCAGCCCCGCTTAGCGTGGCTCCGTCCACACATGCTAACGCTACTCTTTTTCAAGGACGGCAGTTCGTTTTTAAAAATTCATTAACGACCTATCCTCTGTATTGTTTTTGTTCTGATGTCTCACCGGTGCTTCACTCTGTGTAGCGGGGGTAGCTCGCGGAGAGGGGGGGTTGGCTTCGTGTCTTCCCGGGTATTCACCGGCTGTGGTTATGTGTTTGTGTTCGCAGTGAAGGAGAGGGAGCCCTTCGAGAAGCTCTACCAGGTCGGCGCGGTGCTGGGAAGCGGCGGCTTCGGAACAGTCTACACTGGTACGAGGACGACAGACGGAGCTCCGGTTAGTACGCCTTATTGTGTTTTTGTAATAATGTATTCATGTGTAATGTATTAAATGGAGGCTGGTTGTACATGTCGTTTGACGCGGTGTCTTCTCTGCCCCACTAGGTTGCTGTCAAACATGTGGCCAAAGACAGAGTGTCCGACTGGGGAGAAATGGTAAGAAACGTTTTTAAGTCATGTTAATATCGACCAAATTAACATGATGCTGTGTAATAGAGAATTATATTGTTTCCAGAAAGAAATATTGAAACTATTTTGGCCATTCATTTAGCGTATATACGTAGTAAATGCTAATATTTATCGTTGATCTCTTCAGCCTAATGGCTCCCGGGTCCCTATGGAGATCGTGCTGCTGAAGAAAGTCTGCACCGGCTTCCGCGGCGTCATCAAGATGCTGGACTGGTTCGAGCGACCGGACAGCTTCATCATCGTGATGGAGCGGCCCGAGAACGTCAAGGACCTGTTCGACTTCATCACGGAGAGAGGCGCCCTGCCGGAGGAGCTGGCGCGGAGCTTCTTCCGCCAGGTGCTGGAGGCCGTGCGGCACTGCCACAGCTGCGGCGTGGTGCACCGCGACATCAAGGACGAGAACATCCTCATTGACCTGCGCACCGGCGAGATGAAGCTCATCGACTTCGGGTCCGGAGCCCTGCTGAAGGACACTATTTACACGGACTTTGACGGTGAGTCACCGCCGCTCAAAAGACGAGTTCTCGTGGTATTTTAGGGTGAGAATTTATTTCGAACGTCGTAGTTTATTTTAGTTCCCATGTTTAGTCTTATGAGTTGCACCTACGCAGGAATTCCGAGGTTGTGTCATCTGTGACACCCCCTCCTCCACTGGAGACAATTAATAAGGCTCAGCAGCCTAGCCTTAGCTTTGGCGCCCCCTGTAGGAGGGACGCTACATTTTTTACAACTCAACGTTTGTAAACAAAGTCACATGTCTGCCCCCCCCCCCCCCCCCCCCCCCCCCATATACACGCACACAGCCAGTCATGCTCCCTGGCACCTGAGCCCAGATAATAAGCCCCAGGAGCAGCTCAGCTGATAGTTCTGCACTCTTTGTTAATCATTTAAACCTTTTAAACCTTTCCTGCAATGCTTTCATTTTCAATTTTGACTCTATAATACATTAAGGGATTTTCAGTTAAGATGTGCATTTCTAAAATATGTCGTTTTTTTTCATCCCACCTGACAGGCACACGAGTGTACAGCCCACCAGAGTGGATCAAATATCACCGCTATCACGGCCGCTCTGCCACGGTTTGGTCCCTGGGCGTCCTGCTGTATGACATGGTGTGCGGGGACATTCCGTTCGAACACGACGAGGAGATTACAGGAGGGCAGGTCCTCTTCCGGAGGAGAGTCTCCACAGGTAAATTTGCATGTTCTAGCTCTCCGCGACAGGCACGTGATATTTCATTTTAGTGACATTTTTTGTTTCGTGATCCGGACTTATCAGTTCTCCTCTTCCTCCTCCAGAATGCCAGCAGCTGATCAAGTGGTGCCTGTCCCTGCGGCCGGCCGACCGCCCGTCCTTCGAGGACATAGTCAACCACTCGTGGCTGCAGAGCACGTCCTCCTCGGTGGTCCCGTCCCTGTTGCAGACGGAGAAGACGCCCGCGGAGATCAGGCTGCACAGCATCGGCCACGAGACCGCCGCCTTCACGTCCGCCCCGGTGGCTGCGGCTCGGTGACGGAGGCCGGACAGTTCGCCTCCGAACCTGGACTGCCAATGATGCGAGAAGAGACCATTACAAAAAAAGACTAATGTAACGGACTTGAAGCAGAAAGGAGGAGATGGGAGCGGCCGACGGTACCCGGCACCCGCGAGGTGTAACCCAGAAGAAAACCGGGGTCATGACATCACATCACTTGTTTTCACCCTGGCAGGCCCAGGCCCTCTCTCCACCCTCACCACCCAGACTACTCGTCGGGTGATCATCAGCCTGTAGGAAGGCGTGCTCCGCAATGCACAGACGCTTGCGTTGAGCAAATACAGTGCGCGTGCTCGCCGCGGTGCCCGAACGGCAAGCGGCCGGCGTGCACTCGCGACCTTTCAAGTGCCTTCTGTGAGGTTGTTGCGGTGACCCTGAAAATACTTGAATTTGTGAGAGCAGAGCGGCTCTTTTTGTCAAGAGAACCTTTAGCTCCTCACTGTACAAGGCTTTATATTGTTTGTGTTTTCCTCTCATGGGCCTAGATCAGTAAAGCCTATGTCATTTACAACCACCACTACCACTACTTCTACTACTCCAATGTCATTAGCAACCAGACGACCTCATAGCTCTGACAGTAACCGTGTGCGAACAGGTCATAAATAACAGGAAACACTGGACCTTACCTCACTCTTTTACAGCGTGTGCAGCCCTCTCGTGTTGTACTGTGCTCGAGGCTGTGAGGCAACTCCCATCCTGAATGCACGCCACAATGCAAAACATCCTCTGCTCATCACTTCACTTCAAATATTATTTTTGTTAGTGTTCAAACAGTGCCTCACACGGGTCTTAAAGTTCGCTGGGGACAAGAATTGTAAATCAAGATATTTATTATCGCCGTGGCTTTTCAACACGCATCGACGAGCCGCAAAATATATATTTATTTATTTATGAGAGTTTTCCTGCTGCTGGTGCGCATCTCATTCCTCAGTCACTGAAGGACTCGACCGATTATTTAAAAGATTTTTATTTTTAAAGGGCAGATGAGTGCGTGTTTGTTTGTGTCATTCAAATAACGTGTAAATAGTCCCCGAAAGCACTTCCATCATAATGTGTCGAAGCATTGAGGGTCTACTGATGGTTACTGTGTGTGTGCGTGTGTGTGTGTGTGTGTGTGTGTGTGTCCTGGTTTCACAATAGCAGCTTGGATTGTTGTTGTTTTTTTGTTTTTTTTCAGCCATTCAAATTACAATTGTAAATTATGTTAAACTATTTTTATACAATTTCAATAAATATTTTTTTAACTATGACACCTGACTCCTTTGCATTGCTTCGGGTAACGGGGGGGGGGGGGTAAGTTGTGACCTCGACGTAGTCTTGTCAACAACGGTAACTATTGGTGATGCGACACACTTCAGATCGAGCTGCTGCCAAATGTTTCAGAGTACAAGACGAAAACGAACCAAAGCATTGCAACACGTAAATAGAACTTACTAGGTCAGGTGGTTTCCTGTTTGACACCTTTTTGTATAGAGGAGCAGCAGATACAGAGAGCCGATGAAAAGATAAAGAGTAGAAGGCAGGTGGAAGCAAGAACGGGCTTTTTGGTGCCAGATCATTCCCAGAACCGACACTACCAACTGAGATGGTTAAGAAAACAGCACCGACGTTATCATTGTCCATTCGAACTGAACATGCACTCTTGTATTTGTCTTATGTTGGTTCTCACATGGCTGAATAACAGCATTTACCTCATGAGTGATCTGAACTTGTCTCCAAATGACACACCTGCAGGAACAACACACCATCGCCTGCTTCTCCCAAGAGCCAAACTACTCCAGTGACCTATCGCAGACCTGCTCTCTTGGACACAGAAGGGTGGTAGCTTTAATCAGTGGTGATGCTCCTGTGGGACTCCCGTCGATCTTCCTCGAGGCCGCTCACCTACAGCGAACACAGTGGAGGTCGGGAACGCTGCTGCTCCTATCAGCCCCTGTTAGTGGCTGTCAGGTGAACACTATGTGTACACACCAGCTGTGATGTGATTGGAATGGCTAGGGGACTGAAGTAAAGGGGCGTTTCGAGTCAAAAATATGCCAAGTCAAAGGCTCCCTCCGACTCGCTGTATGTATTTTTGTAACAGACAATAATAGACAGAGGAAAGGAAACCAGCCCTGAAAATAAAAAAAAATGAATTCAAAGTGAAATGTTCGTCATCACCAATCCCTCTGATCTGATGCTGGCTTTCTTCTGCAGGTACTCGGTAAACATGCAATTTCCCTGAAGAGATCGCAGCGTATCGGAGACCACAGGCCGTTTCCGTGAATGACACCGCCATTCATTTCCCCCCTCATTCTGAGAACCGCATGCCACATCAGGCTCTGCATGTCGGTTGCTGCTGTTATGAACGTCCCTAAAATACAGACAAGAGTTTCTGCCGTTTAAAATTCTCCAGGTATTTTAGCAGACAAAGGACTTGGAGATAGAATACATTTGTTTGTTGAAAAATAAGGCTACAGCCAGCAGCTCGTTAGCTTAGCATGAAGACTGGAGACGGGGGGGGGGGGGGGGGGGGGGAAACAGGATGGCGCTGTGCAAAGGGAGCAAAATCTGCCTACTAGCACCCGAAAAGCTCACTGTCATCTTATTTGTTCTTTTGTTAATCTGTGCTTAAAACCAAATTGTAATAAGTTGCTTTTTTTACAGGGAGGTGATGCGCCTCACTATTTCTTGATCAGACGCAATGACTCCTCGCAGTCTCTGCTTGTCGCCTGTGATTTTAAAAAAGACCTGTCGTGAAGCTAGCCAGGCTAGCTTTCTGTTTACCCCCATTTCTAGTGTTTATGCTAAGCTAAGCTAGCTGGTTGCTGCCTCTACCTCTGATGTTTACCTGTACGCACAACGAGTTAGGTATCCATCTTCTCGTCTAACTCTCGGTAAGAAAGTGAACGAGCCTGTTTCCCCAAAATGTCAAACCCCTTCTTTGAATCTGAAATACAAGTAGACATCTGAGGCAGTTGTATCTGGTCCCCAACAGTCACACCATCTGTGTGGTCCTATTGTTCATACTACCTTTGTTTATTTTCCCTCTGCACATGTGGAGGAACTTATCATGCAAACTTCAGAGTCAAATACAGAGCTGGGTAATTGACTGTTGGTGAGTCCCCCCCCCCCCCCCCCCCTTCCCTCAGAAAAGTTAATTTGACACTGAATCATTGCAGAGGACACAATGTTCAGAAGAAAAGACAATGAGTCAATAAGTGTCAGTGGGTTTTTTGTAATCACATGCTGTCTTCACTCACACTTGGCGGCCGCGGCCGTTATTGACCTGAGATGACGCCTAACCGGTGAGAGCTGATTGGCTCGTCTCGTTCCCGTAAGTGGCCTGCCGCACCTTCCCATGAGAAAGAAGAAGAAAGCTCAGCTGTTGCGTAATCCACCCTCCTCCATGTTCCAACGGCTACTCGCGAGCCGGAGCTGTTTGGTAATACTGTAAGGACCCCCCCCCCCCCATCTCTGTCTATCTCTCTCTCTCTCTGTCACTGTCTGTCTCCGTATGCCTGATAAATACACAACATTCACAGACACACATTCTCACGCGCTCACTTGCGGGTGTTTCCAAACACTCGCAGATGAGCGGGAAAATGTGCACTGGTTCGGCCTGTAAATGATGATGTTGACACCTACAAACACACTCGTGCATCAGTTGTGAAATTGGCAGTGCGGTGAGGAATGTGCAATAGATCAAAACAAAGCAGGGACAATCATATATCAAGAAGGTTTCTACCTCAGTCACAGGACAGCGAGGTCTGGTTTAAAGTCAGCACACCCGGATTTATTCCACTATACTTACAAGTCCGATTTAAAGCTACTATTTAGAGCTACTTGTACTTTACTTGAGTGTCTCCATTTGTGCGACTTTATACTTACTTGTCTCATCTCAAATGTCACTGCACAGATACATATATTACACTCAAAACATATGATATGGTCTTAATATGCGATACATAGTCCGTGTGACATCAGTGCTGCAGGGATGAAGTGTATTTCTAGGCCGACCCACGGTAAATTAGCGTTTACACTGATTCCCTCTACGATCAGCCGCTGGGGATTTGGGATTATAGCAGAATATAAACTCTGTTTCTGATGCGTAAACATTTTCCTTCAGCAAGATAATCTCATATACGCATCAAAACTGTAAAGATGGACTAGTAGTCTCATTGAGCCACATGTCAGTCTGCCCTTTAAGACACGTAAAGATACTTTTAAAATTCTCTAGAGGAGTATTTACTGACAGAACAAAACATTCTAATCTCTGCAGCTTGTGTTCACTACAGAATTATATCTATATTATTTTAGTGTTTGAGGGCTCTCTCGCAGACATTCTGAGCCCTTTATGAACCCTTTCCGTACGTCCTTTGCCCGAGAGAATTACCCACAATTCATTCCGATGTGATGTTGAACACGGGGTAACCAGTGGAAGCATGGAGACGTGAAAAAAGAAAGAAAGTTGAACAAAGAGGTCGGCACAGGTGTGTTCAGCCTGTCAAAGTGCATCTACTCAGAAACATTAAGGATTTAAGATGGAACATAAAAACATGAAATCAGAGGAATATATTTCACAGCCGGTTTATTCATCAACCATTTCTTTTCATTTCGTCTTTGAAGCTGTTTTGGCAAAAAAACACGTGTGCATGACGTCAGAGCAAGTCGGCGCCAAATCTATATCTCAGTTTCTTTTTTACCAGCCAAACAATATGTAAAGAAGTTGGACCAGCTGAAAGTGCTGCTCAGCCGTGAATAGATAAGAATCTCTTTATTTTTGATACTTTAAGTAAGATTTTCTGGTAACAACTTTTAGCAGAGTAAAATTTCGGATCGCAGAACTTTTAATTGTAAAAGATCTGAATACTTCCTACACCGCTGCATTTAAAGGGGTATTCCAGCATTTGAATGTTGCTGTTGAAGGACCGGAGAGACAGAACAGTCATAACTCAATCAGTGAGGAGAGATCCCACTTTTCAAGCAACAGAAAAACCTTATAATTCACCTCGATATGAGTCTTTCATTGGATTCTTCTTGTGCAGTAAATTGATGCACTGCCCCTCTAAACGTCACACTCAAATTTCAAACCAAAACTTAAATCCTCAGTGGAGCCGGTAGCTTTACAAGATGTCCTCATCTTGGAGAGTTTCCTTCTCCTTGTCTGTCTTGAGGTCACGACAACCTCGTGCACACACACACACACACACACACAAAGTGAGTAACGGCTGGTGGCCAGACGGCGTCTGTGTCACTTCTTCCAGCAGAACTGAGGGTGCGATGCTCCAGCGAAAAGGTCGAGCTGAACTCTCTCCTAACAGAGCAACACCGTGTTCCAGTTGTCCCTGCTTGACTCTCACCCTGCTCTTTCACTCATCAAACTGTTGATCCAGACTCTCTCTCTTGTGTGTGTGTGTGTGTGTGTGTGTGTGTGTGTGTGTGTGTGAGCAGTGGGTGACCAGACTGTCGGCCGTTCTGGCTGCTATGCTCAATCACATTTAGCCTCTGAGGAGTATTTGTCTGTTGCCAGGTTGAAAGAAAGCACTTTCAGAGATCAGCTCACAGTTTCCATCACTTCACAGTGGAATGAGTCACACAGTGACGTAGTGGTTGGGTAGAACTATGGCCACCAGCTCCCCATCATCACAAGGGAAACAGCCACCAAGAACCTCAATACACCCCTTTACTTGTTATGTGTACAATCTGTTTTCATTGTGGAAGAGATGGTTTGTATTTTGATATTTTATACACTAATAATATATTCGCCTCTTTCCAGAGATATTCTGAAATATGTTACGTAATTCATGCCAGATCCAGAAATGGCAGTTTTACAGTAGGACGGACACCACATCAGCAAATTGTAACTTTTAAAGATTGTTCATTCAGTCGGACTGAGTGTTGTTTAAAATATGACGATGCCAGTACCAATACCAGTTTGGTTAGAGTGGGTCTATAGGGTTACCAATAGAGTACTTCAATTAGACGGACCAACTGGTGTCAATGTCATTTATCGGAGGTGTCATACTTTACTATATGTTTTTGTAATTAATATTGCATTCGCACTAAGGTCTTCATTTACAATGTTAGCTTTTGCAGACGTCATCCTACCGAGTGCACAGAGCAATAAAGTATTCTCAGAGCGCCAATGGTGGTATATCTGCAGATTCAGTGCAAAAAGAAAAGCAGCAGTGTGAAATGAATGAAATCAAACGCGTGTTGTTCATTAACTGACGTTCCCATGGCGGTGTGGTATACTGCATCAGTAGGTAGGAATGTTCTCTGTCTCAGCGTAAATTCCTCCGGTTCACCTTAATCCACCTCGCAGTCACACTTTGTTCTCAACCTGTAGCCACATGAAGGCGGTTGTGCTGTTGACTTTGTTTCCACATTTCCATGAATGACTCAGACTTCATAATAAGAGAGGAGGAGAGAGAGAAGGCGGACAGCTCTCTGCCCCACCTCAGCACTGCCTGGGCCGCTGCGCTCCCACGGTTTTTGCGGCCGTCCCGGGCCGGGTTACACCTCCACCAATAACAAGCCTGGACACGGAGGGAGCGAGGAGGTCTGGGCTGAAGGTATGAAGAGGTTTAGCCCCGGGTAGGCTCCATAAGCACACAGGTACCACCATATTGTGCAAGTGCTACTGTTGCAACCGTTTCTTGCACACCCGAATCGTCTGTTAACAGTTCATCATTTGTTTTACTTCTTATAATATTCCGGATGGTTTGAATTTAAACACTGCAACCACCACATCACTTGACTTAAATGTCTGATTCATTGCAACTTGCTTTTCTTCGGTTACGGTAACATCGTGCTCGTTACTTAAATGTTACACAACAGCCCGTTGCCATTTACATATTTCTTCATTCCATTCAACCTTCAAAAAGGTGGTCGAGTTTGCTTGAGGTGGATTTTGCTTTGTTGATGTACAAAAGGGATTATGGAAACGCCTTTGCCAAATATGTTCTGACGCAGCAAACATTACCTCACATGACTAATCAGAGGTTTCTGCTTGAAGTCTTCCCCGATATTCCCATAACATGTGAACGCTTGTCTTTGTCTCCTGGCAACATGAAACGTGCTCATCAAACAATACTCGCTGACATGAAATAACTATTAGAACTTGCTGAAATTATAAACCAATTCCAGAAGACCTCTCTCCATGTTTTCCCCCATAGATGGTTATGGGACTTGTGTCTGGTTTACAACCTCTACTTCTACTCTGTTTACTGGAGGAGTACAACCATGTAGCCCGTATTGCCAACTTCTGACCAAACTACATGGTTGTCAAGTTTATTCGCTCCAACCAGTTGATGGAAACGCGCTTAACTTGCACTTCTACTTTAAAAATCTGCTTGAAATTAGCTTGACAATATTACGGAAACACAGCTGAGGACATCGCTACAACAAAAAACTTTTACAGTAGAAAAAGGAAAGACTCTGGTCTCTCTTCAGGCAAACTTGCACCAAGACAATGTAGTACTGAAATGCCGTCATTAGTTTACTGCATATCAAAGTTTAAAAAGTAAAAAACCGGTATCGACCCACACTGGGACTTTCAGGGCGTCGGTGGAAAGAGGAGTCGACCTGGGTGGAATGAAGTTATACGGGCTGACAGGTAACTGCTTTTTAAACCCTGCTAAAATCACATCTGCTATCATAAAATCCTGTGTTTGGTCGGACCAATACCCACCTGTTCGGGCGGTCTCAGTTTTGGTTGTTTGGTCCAACCCAGGGTTGGATTGACAGCTTTCACACGAACCAAAACGAACCGTACTGACCGAGCAAACGGACCTGAGCTCGATCCAACCAAACAGGTTAGGTGTGACATTTATTTGGATCAAGGCCAGAAGGACAAAATAGTATTTAAGCATCAAGAGATGAGCTAAACTTCTCTCCTCTATCCACCAGCACAGAGGACATTCAAGCTGAGGAAGAAATCCTGAGCTGAGGCCAGTTGAAGCTTCTCACAGAACAGCCTGTTCTCCTTTATTTGCCGAAGTGAAAAACATTTTCAGCGGGTATTTTTTCCCAGGACTGACTAGGAACTGTGGGAGTGAAGGAACTCACTGTGGTCGCTCAGTGGCTCTGTGTTTGTCTCCAGGATGCCTGTTGGGTTTCCAGGGTAGTGGGAGTCTGAGCCAGCGGTGACCCTGACTTTCTCTTTGGCTAATTCCCTGAGCAGCTGATAGGCTGTGGGAGGGGGAGGCAGCAGAGCCTTGAATCTGAAAGGTCATGGGAAGGGGAGGTTGAGGAAGCTCGGAAGGAAGAATGGATTTAGGACAAAACCACCAAGTAAAAGGCTCCGCTCTACATTCATGACCATGTGTGTTCGAGTTTATGTCATGACCTGCGGCCTGTCTTCCTCTTTCTTGTCCCTATAAATGTCAACTGGCTGCACACTGTCACCACGAAGAAATGTGATACTTTGGGAAATGCAAATTTGCCTCAAAGGGCTTTACATTTTGTACATTACACAACACCCTAGGTTCCAACACCTCTTCCTAACATACAGCGAGCAAGCGAACTCCAGCAAATGGAGCCCGACAAGTTGTCTTGATATACAATATTGATTATAGATATTGCTTTGCTGTCAGCGTAGACTTTGACAAAAGGTTGGAAGTGGAGCAGGTGTGCAGAACTTTGCAAAAACTGAAACTATCTGATGTCCTCTCGTTCGCATTTCGTCCAGTTAGGAAGAGGTGTCCGGATGGAGCGAGAATATATAGCACTCTCCTGTCTGTGCTGTTAGCTTAGCCATTAGCCTAGCTTGGCACAAAGACTGGGAGCAGAGGGAAAAGCCTGGCCTGTCCGAAGACCAAACAACCAGCAGGGAACCAGGAAGTCACATGAGAGTATTGATATTTTTGTCTAACTATCCCTAAACGTCAAACATTTCTTATAAGCAATAAATAAAGCAGTACAACTTAGCAGTATGTGTAGTATCACTTGCACATTGGCTGAACTGTTCGCCTCAATAATCAGGACCGGAACTCATCATTGGAGCTCAGCAGCATCATCAAAACTGTTCTCCTCCACAGGAGTAAAAGTCTTGGTTGGTATTTGGTTCCCAGCTTGCAGAATGAGGCTGGACCAGACGTTAAGGGAGTGGAAGTGGCTGAGTGGCCAGACAAGCAGGCTTTAGACCAGCTCGACCAGGTTGATCAGGTTCAAATTTCTCGTCAGTGATTATGTTAAGTGCCTGATGAACACAGAGGAGGTGTTAATTCAAAAAGGTAGAGTACACAGAGTGTGTTGGCCAAAGGTGCCTCTTGGTATTGGCTGATTGCTAATCTTCTAAAAGGGAGGATTTTTCATAAGAATCAAGCAAAAGAAAAGAAAAGCCTGTATGGCCATCTATAAGGAAGATTTTACCAGATGAGACTAAAGCAGATAAATATGGGTTAGCAGCAACAGTTAGAAAAGGAAACTCTCTGTGAGAACCTGCACAAGGATGGGAGGGGGGGGGGGGGGTGCATTCCTATTGGCCGACTCACCGGCTTACACATGGTGCCGGCTGCTGCCACGTCCTTTAAGGGAAAAGGTCAGCCGGCTCTCCCTCTCTGTCAGCGAGTGAGAAAACAGACACAGCAATGCCAGATATGGGCCCTAAAGATAACAATCACACACACCCTGCAATGCAGCGCAGGCTTCCTCCCATGTTACAGTAAACACACACGTGCACACAGCCTTGGCACACGGACCAGCGAGGCGGTGTCATCACGTGCATGCAACTGACCTGTAAATCACGCTCTGCATTATGTTTCCACACAGTTTGCCAACTTGTTCATACCAATGTGAAAGAGAACACAGTGTATCATTGCCCCAAGATACAATAATTCCCCTCTTTGAATAATCAGACTCTGGTAGAACATTTCCTTTCACAACTGTCGAGTTTGCCAAGAGGTTGCAAGTATGGTAACAGAGCAACAATGATAACTCAGAGGCTGGGTGGGCACAAAGAGTAAGGTGAGAGATGTAATTAAAGGTTTCCACCTTTGCCTTTCTACTCATCCCTTCCTGTCTGTCTCAACAAATATTTGTCATAACCTCCCCGCCCATATGCATTCCCATTAGCCCCTCCCTCCCACACTCACTGCTGCCTTCCCGTAAAGACGTTGCTTCACACACTTCCTCATTTCTGATAAGTCAATAAAAAACACGGATGTGGTAACGCTCAAGCTCTTTCCGGTGCTGGCTTGAGGGGCTTTGACCCCTTAGTGAGCGAGCAGCTATACGTTGCATTTGTTGGTGGATCGTCACTCGCTCTGCTGTGATTGTGTGATGAACAATGCAAGCGTGGAAGGGATAAAGGACGTTTCTTAATCATTAAGTGCCATAGTTCCTGTTAGGTTTAGCCAAGTGGTGGAGGAAAGACACAAAGACAAAAACAATACATCTCAAGCGGGTTTTGGTGTGGTTGTGAAACACAATGTACAAAAAATAATGTAAAAAAGAAACAAGAAACAGCAGAAAAAGCCTTTGAGCATTAGAAACTGACTGAACAGCAACATATGTAAACGGTGTCAGCATCTAAACCTAACACAGCAAACATTATTCTATTGTGACCGAGTTAGCATGCTAAAAATAATGTGCTTTTTAGAGAGTACACAGGAATGTGAATCATGTGACCTCAACAGCAGGAAGTGGCACATTTTCTTTTCTTTCAATAGCAGAAGAACCACTTCATTTAAATAAGGGGGATTTCTTTTCAGCCTTTCCCATCATGTTTGGGTAATTTTTAAATCTTCCTCATCGTAGGTCTCCAGGACTGTCACCTGGAAAACACAAAGCATTACTTAACAACAACATGGTGATGGCTGGATTCCAAGATGGCGACGGCATTAGTCCAACAAATGAATGGGTGACGTCACGATGACTACGTCCACTGTCTATGGTCACGTCCCGCGACATCGTCAGTACAAGGAACGTAACTTTGGGTTTCAAACGGGCCAATGTCCCGTGTTTGTTCGACCCATCCACCGTCCCTCACTACCGCTATTAGCGGACATTGTCGCTCTTCATACTACGTCGGTTGCCCTGAGCGTCGAATAATAACGTGGATGATGGTGCCTTGGGCGGTGATATCAACACGCAGAGGGCCACTGTGCCCTGGGAGTGAGACCAGGCTGGAATACAATAAATAATGTAACAAATAGTGTACGGCATGGGTTCACACACTGGCAATTCCCCTTCAACTGTCGTTGATACTGTTGTATCTCTTGAACACATTTATAATCCCCGAAGTCGAACAAATAATTTGCCGTGGTTTTACCGGCTTCGTGTTCTAAACACTGACTCTACATATCCTGATTGTACGCGCTCACTATTTAATGAGCACTCCCGGAGATCAAGCTGCTTTAAACACCTTTTGTTCCCGTCTTTATCGGCTCATTTTCCAGCACTGAATAAAAGAATGCAGTGAATTTCCCGCTTTCGCACTGTTGGTGAGTGCAGGCTTTCCGGCTCCAGCCAGGCTGATGGTAACTGCTGTGTAGGGAGAGCCGGTCAGTAGCCGCTGACCATCAGTTACACAAAGCTCCCCTGACTCTACTGCCTGAACTTTCCATTGGGCTGTTTGTTAATCAAGTCATTAATAGCGGAGGAAACTGGGGATTATGTGGTCTGCAGTTTATAGTCATGAAGAACTTCGAAAAGGTACAAAAACAGGAACTGACCTTGACTCTTCCTGCTGGCTGCTTGTGTGTATGTTCTGCTTCCTCTGAGCCGAGTCAGGTGGACAAAGCTGTGTGTGTATGTGTGTGTGTGTGTGTGTGTGTGTGTGTGTGTGTGTGTGTGTGTGTGTGTGTGTGTTGTAGTTGGAATGTACATGGGAGTTCCTATGTGTTGAAATTGTCTGTCACTGTCTTGACCGTTACTGGCTCCATTCACAACAGCAGACAGGATGTTATCATCACACGCCATTGACAGAGCAGGGGGGGTGATGATTAACTTCAAACCCGTATTAATTCCACAAATATGAATGTGAGCACACTGTAGCCTACTGTCAGACACCAGTAACAGTGAGCGCAGACACACACATACAGCGCATGTGGGGATAAATAGTCTGATATGAAAGTCATATACTGAGACCTTTATCCTGATGGAGGTTGAGCTGAACAGCATAATCATCACTCAGTGGAGTCTGCTGGCACACAGCAGTCTAATCTGGCAGAGCACAAGCAGATTACCAAGGAAAATTACTTGTTTTCAAGTGAATCAAACTCTTGGGTAATTATTTGCAAAAGCTTCCCACGCATCAGCGTCAAAGGTGAAAAGCAGATCATGAACCAATAACCAGCGGGTTGGTAATGTGCTAACCTTCCCATGAGCATGAATCATGAGGTAGGCATCTTTTGCTTCGCAGCCACTGCGAATGTGAACTTTGATGCGGAAAGGTCAAGGTTTGAGTGTTTGTGCGCGTCCTTACAATTCAAGACGACATGCTAGCAGCCCAACAGCAATGCTGACGCACTGATGGTTAGCATGTTGTTCACCATCTTAGTTTAGCGCGTTAGCATGCTCACATTTGACTATTTAGCACTAAACACAAAGTGCAGCTGAGGCTGGTGGGAATGTCTGTTTTTAAGATGTATAGGAGAGCTAAGTCAAGGCTACCTGGACTTGTTTTAGGTTCTTGGAGTTCTACATGGGTTTGGTCATAAACCAAAGTATTTTGGATATTGAGAATTTGGACCTGATGATGGTGGACTCAGGCATTCTTCAAAGTTCTTCAAATTCATGAACGTCTGTACCAAATGTCATGGCGATCCATTCAACGGTTGTCGAGGTATTTCACTAAAAAACAAAAAAAAGTAAAGAAAAGTCAGAGGATCGCCACCGTTGGTATAGGATCCATCCTCTGGAGATCATGAATGTCTGCGCTAAAGGCAAGGGCAGGCCATCCAGTGGGTGCTGAGATATTTCTGTCTGTACCAAAGTGGTGGACTGACCGGGTCACCTGACTGACATGACGGCATCCCTGCAGCCACGCCTGGAGCATGGCTAAAAACAAGGCTATTTTTGCGCAGGATTTCCTTTTTCGCTTTTCAGTATTAGGGTAAGATCACTTCCACGAGTGTTTGTTTGACTCACGGGAGAGAGAGGCTTATATTCAGCGCAGCTTCGAGAGGGATGCCAGTAATTCTGCATGTTCCTGGACGGAAGCTAATAAAGATAAACTGATTTCGAGCATCCAGGGAAGGGAAACAAACACTGTTACCACAATAGGAAATTGGGAGTTGTGGTCTCAATAGAGGATGTAAAAAGCAGAGGCACAATGAGAGCCAAGGGGAACACGTTTCAGCCACTGACAGTGGTGCTTTTACTTCCAGCTGTTCTTCTTTGTGGGACGCAGCAGCGTATGTGGTGGGGAAAAAAGAAAACATCCTGCATGTCCTTTCAAATCCAAAGGATGATTAAACATACATACCCTGTGCATTTTACAAGAAGCTGCTCTTGATTAACTACACCGACACACACACATATCCAAATCTCTCTATCGCCCCCCCCCCCCTCAACCCTCGTCTCTGCGGAGCCAGAGCCGAGGGAGTGCAGGGTGACTGTGACCCATTTCCATCCTGCCATGACCCACTTCCTGACTCTCTTCCCGTTGCCTCTGCCTTGTGCAACGCACACTCTATTCCACACACAATCTCTACTCACACTCACAAGAGAGAGAGAGAGAGAGCGAGAGGTCACTGGCTAAGTGTGCCATTGCTTGCGTAACTGGCTTATTACACTGCGAATGTTTGGCCTGGAGCTGGATTGTGAGCAGTGGGAGCTGGGATTTCAAGAGAAACCATACGAGGGATTTGCTGGTTCCAGAGAATTTCTGCTGAACTGCTCTACACCGACCATACAAATGTAATGAGATGTAAATTAAGGAGGAACTTAGTTCAGTTATGTTTCACAACCACTGTCCACACTAGCTGAAGATTTGCATATGCAAACTCATACTATCATGTCAGTGGCGTCGGGTAGTTACGATGGGCCCCAGTGCACGCTATCATGACGGACCCTCGTGAGTTAGCAGTTATGAAGCACATACACACACACACACACACACACACACACACACACACACACACACACACACACCTACACACACACACACACACACATTGTCTCGTCACATAATCGAATATCATTGACATTGTATGAAAGCAAAATAGACAGTATATTACGCAGCAATCATCATTGCATATCTGTATATGACAAAAATGCCAACGAAAATAAGAAACTATTCATTTAATATATATTTTTTGAATGCTTTATTAATAGTTTGTGTAGAATAAGCATGTCCTTTTGTTATAGAATGCTACTGACTCAAAAACAAGCTGCTTTCCTCGGCCATGGATGTTATATATTGGGATTCTTGATTTAGGTGGTGTTCCCCTTCAAAGTAAACTGTGATGAGAGACACTCAAGTGGTTATTGGTTTGAACACCGCATGATAATCATGTGACTTCCCAAAGGAAAAGGATTGAGGCGATCCGTATTTAAAAATGTAAACTAGGCTAATTGCCAAACTTCACATCCGTAGCCTTGCATTCACCCTGTCGGCGGGACGACGGCTTCAGGGAACAAAACACAGAGGTGTTGTTCTTTAGCTGCTCTGGCAGTTCCTGTGGGAGATTCTCTGGTGCTGACGGTCGCGGCTGACAATGAACCCCTGTCTCTGTTCAATGACCCCGGGCCACTCACTGGAATGTGTCACTCTTGCAAATCAGCACCAAAGAGTTCTAATCGCAAAGAAGGAACAAAAACAGGAGGTGAACAAAAAATGAGAGGAATAGTTTATTTCAAATGAATGGTGTTTGAGTCTGAATTGTACAGTCTTTTGGATGTTATGTAAGAGAGAATAGGTGTACATTTCATGATTGCAATGGATGATGCTGATTGGCTAAAGGGTGTGGATTAAGTTTCAGTAACATGCAGCATAAATACCGGAGGAAAAATGTGTTTATCACAGATTTAGCTTCGCTTTTTAGAGGCTATTCTTCAATAAAACAAGTCGACTCAAACTGCAGGGAGAAAGAGTGGTAAAAATATATATCTCATCACTATCCGATCATGCAGGACGCATTGAAGTGTAAAGTGTGGACACATATACGCGGACACAGATCCGACCTGGCTCATCCGATCACAACAGAAGACAAGTGTCACCCCGGCCGGGCCGTAGTCCTCTTAGGAAGGTGGAGGTGGGTGGTTAGGTCCAACAATCACAGGACTTTCACCCAGGTGACTGCTGTTCATGTCCTGTGTGAAACCATGAAGTCAACACATGTCTGTAATGACACTTCCATAGTTCTTCTGAAACCTTAATCGTTTCCTAAACTAAACCTCATTGTCCAGCCCGTAGAGGACATGAGCATTTCTTTTACCACTGTCAGTCAGCATGTCACATTATACGTGCAAAGTCTTCGGAGCAATAAGGTTTAATAAAAATAAAAAAGTTGAAAATATGGTTGTTAGTGAGGTGTATGTGGAGCTGTGGCTCTGTGCCTCCTTCTTGCACTGATGTATCTCAAAGTCTGTGCATGTACCGCCGACACACACACACACACTCACTGAATTGTTTTGCCTTGGTTACCTCATATGAACTCTGCAGATCAGCTGTTGTGTTTTTAACTGTAATGTGGCACATACCGCCTCCCAGTGTTAGGAGTGGGGTATTGCAAGCTGCTTCATTTTGATAAGGAAAAAGAAGTTAGATGTAATTTACATGAACATCTGTAACATGAATTGCATGTACATTACCTCCATGTTATTCTACTTTCTACTTCTATTCCACCACATTGAATAGCTGTTCAAATATTGTATGTTTTACTCCACCACATATCTGATATCTTTATTCATTATATTATTTATTATCTGGCTGCTAGTTAGTTTTCGGATCAAGATTTTACATTCAAAATGTGTGATCGTGTTGTAAAACATAATGCATCGTCGAGATTAAACCAGTGATTCCCAGCCTTCGTGGCTTGTGACCCTTCACAATAAAGCGGTTTCAGATGTCTGTGAGTCATTAGCAGTTCCTATAAAGAGTGAGTTCCGTTTCAAACTTCTCAGAAGGTTTGTTTTAAATAACTGCCTGAGGCTTAAAGGGGTCAAACTATTTAAGAAAAAGCCCCAGCAATAAATACATTTGTGTTGTGTTTTTTTTCTTCTTCTTCTCTGGAAACCACAGCATCCTGTATGAAGTAATTCAATGAAGTACAATTTTCTGATAATATTTTTACTTAAGTACAATTTTGATTGAGGAATTTACTCCGGTGAAGGATTTTATGTTGAAGTCACAGAAACATCTTCAGGCAGGTTGAACATCTGTTCGTGACGTGTGATGCGTTAGTGTGGAGTTATGGGCAGTGGTGTACAGTAACGAAGTAGAAATACTTCGTCACTGTAGTTAAGTCGTTTTTTTGGATATCTGTACTTTACTATTCATATTTCTGTTGACTTTTACTTCACTACATTTTGCAAAGAAAACTGATACATTTCCCCTGAAACCTTCGTTACTCGCTACAAAATCAAATCTATCTTCAGAAACAAAATTAATCACGAGAGCAGCGTCGGGGACTGTGGTGGAACACAGACTGCAAGCAAGCAGGTTTGGTGAACCAGTGGTCCTAGCAGCAAGTTAAATCATTGGTTCATCACGTTAATGCACAATTGCAAACAAGTGCTCTCAAAGCCGCGGTGTTGTGATTCCCAGTGATGCCAGGATGCTACATGCTATAAGCTAGCGAGCGACTACATGAGTAGCATTCCACTCAGGACGGGTGGGATGAGGAGAGGTGGACGGTCAAACTAACACTGTGTTTCCTCCAGGAGGCCGCAGTTTGTGCCGCGTGTGAAATGAGAAGCCAATGTTGATTTATTTGTGACTTCCGTACTTAAGCAACGCCGCTTCCGTAGATACTTTAACGCAAACCACGATCTTTTCCTAAACCGAACTAAGTAGTTTCATCGCCTAAACCTGAGTTGTTTCCTGTGAAGATGGAAGTTTCTTTTGAAAAGACAGTATGCATGTAACAAGCCAAAACAGACTCATGTTGCTGGACTTTTGCAGGAAAAACACACGAAAAATGAGGAGTAACTTTTCATAAGATATCAATAAAACGGGGATGAATTTATGTCATTGTATAAAGAGAGTGACATGAGAAGATCAATCTCATGTCTGTAAGTTAAATCAGCTATAATCACTCTTTAAAAGTGATTAGTGACTCGTCTAAAACATTTACAAAAGGAATAACTTCAATAGAATCATTCTACACACTGTAGCTTACATTCTGTTAGAATGTAAAGAAGTTACATTCTAACAGAATGTAACTTCTTTACATTATGTTAGAATGTGAAGAAGCTACATTGTAATACAATGTAGCTTCTTCAC